>NW_026852247.1:0-176446 GCF_026571515.1 Ruditapes philippinarum | reverse complement strand
CTATAACCTAGTCCTTTGTTAAAATTCAGATGTTAGAAACTCTATTACATCTTGGACATCAACTGAAACTGAATTAATTTTCTGTCGATCACAGAAGTGTATCCATCGCGATATATAGACCTGATACTTGCGTTTTGTGGCACTTCTCCATAATGACATGATAATACTTGTCGCTTGCTCAGAAAAACCGCATTCTCTGTATGTTCTCCTGACACTAGACATGCAATTAAAACCAGTTTCTGTGACATAGGGTGTTCTGTTCCCTGCAGAGGAGCAATCAGTGACTGCTTTGTCCTTGGAAGAATTGTTGGCGAATCCACTAGTACTCACATCAGTTGAGCAAACCACGTCTGTGTTGGCCATAATGGCGCTATAAGTATGGCTCTGGCCCTGTCTATTTGTACTTTCCGAATGCAGCGACTCAAAATACTGAAAGGAGGAAACATATACGAACATGAAAATTTTCCCCAATTTATAGTCAATGCATCAATGTAAGAAGCACATGGATCTGGCTTCCAAGAACAATATACAGATAATTTATTATTTAACCTTGATGCAAACAAATCTACAACAGGCTTTTGCCAAATACAACAAAGTTTTTCAAATATATTTGTCTGTAATGCCCATTCAATGTTATCCTTAAACTGCCGAGAGGGAAGATCTGCCTCATTTTGTAAACCAGGAATATGGGCGCATGTCAACCATATATTCCTTGACATACAATACTCCCATATGTCTCAACTGACCTTATTGCAACTATCTGACCTGATTCCACCCATATTATTGATGTAGGACACTGCTGTTGAACTGTCAGATAAAATTTTTACATGCTGATTTTCTAATTTTTCTACCAGTGCTTGCAAAGCAAAGAGTATTGCAATTGCGACACCCCTGTACAATCGTTATGCGTCTTATAGTTGAGAATAAACTCAATGTTAAATGTTCATAACATTCATTTTTAAGGTTTATTTGTATCAATAACCAATACAAAAATACGAATTGATGATAAAGTTATATGCCTGAGTTATCGACCCCTTTTATGAGATTCTGTAAATGCCATTTTTTGGGATAAGATTACGTCAGCAATGATATCCATAGACCGGAAATTTCTAGAAAAGGAAGAATGCCTAAAAGACCAAAAGCAAGTGATGACATCACATATAGTTCTGACATCTTAAAATTGATTTCAATCAAGTACAAAATGGTGCTTTATTGTTAATATAATAGGAAAACAGAAAATGTCGAAATTACACACTGTCAACATTACCCGAAGTTGCTCTACATGAGTTTACGCAATAAATATCTCTATTTATTTCATCCTTTTCAGTGTATTACTGTATTATATCAAATGATTATATTCTGATAAACCACTAGTGAAATTTATAAAAGATCATTTTCACTGAAGCCGGACAATATAATATGGATGCGTATGAAAAGAATTTATTTCATGCTTTCCAGTGTTTTACTGAAATATATCAAATGATTATATTCTGATAAACAACTAATGAAATTTATAAAACATAATTTTCACTGTAGCCGGACTTTATCTGAATGCTGATGAAAAGAATATCATAACTAAATGGAATAACAAGTAAAAATAAATGCTGTCATATGTAAATTCTTCAGGAGAGAAAGTGGATTTCATCATACATCATGTTAAAAATGTAACAAAATTAGAGAAAGATTAACCAAACTATTTCAAAATTGATGATGAGACATCATGATGACGTCCTAAAGGAGAATGTGCGACGTCACTGGGCAAAATCAGTAACAAATCCTTAAAATCACTTAAAAAGCATGAAATAAAAAGAAAACTTAACCTGAAAAAAATTAGGATTTTTTAGGAATTTAAGGGATGCTGGCATCTGTTATATTATGAGCCTGAGCGGGCAATGTGACCAGCCTGTTCAAACAATAAGCTGGGGACTTTTTAAATTTCTGTTTGTAACTGATCATACGTCTGAATTATTTCATAGTTATTTACTCCTAAAAAAAATTATTAACTTAATAATCAATATACTAATAGGTTTTTAATAAGGGGCCGAAATGACCCCTGAGTTGGTAGAGGGCCGGCTTTACCAAGAAAATGTTACTCGTAAATCCTTCATGTGAAATGGTAGGACTAATAATAATGTCTACGTCCCTATGAGGGGTTTTACATTAATGGAAGACAGATAATATCTGTGGAAACTAGAAATGTGTCCATAGGACACGGGTGCCCCCACACCCCACTGTTTTGTCAATCTTATGACTTTAGGTCAATTATTTTTTAGGCTACATGTGCCACAAGTTGAAAACTAAAAATCCTTTACTAAGTCAAAGGCAAGAACTTTGCAAATACTGAATAAATCCACAAGGAAACTCCAAGGTGCAGAAGTACATGGCTGACCAACATTTCTGTAAACTTTTATACCTACAGGTCAAATACGTTATGCAAGAACAAGTTGAAAATTGCAAATTTATACTAAGTCAAGGGCAATGACTCTAACAAACTGAAAAAACAAATACATGCAAAACCCCAGGTGCATAGCTTCACAGTGATACTGATTATTATTCCTGTAAAGTTGGTCGAGTCTAACTCGAGGAACAAATAACACAACATAATGGAACGGTTTTCACTAAGTCAAGGGCAATAAATCTGACAAAACAGAACAAATCAACAAGTGAAACCCCTGGTGCACAACTTCACATGTTGAGCAACATTCCTGTAAAGTTTCATGACACTAGATCAAATACTTTTGAGTTTCTTGCAACACAAATTGAAAATCTTAAATTTTTACGAAGACAAGGGCAATAACTAAAAAAAAATACTAAACATATCCACATGAAAATACCCAGGTACACAACTGCACATGCTGATCAACATTCCTGTTAAGTTTCATGACTCTAGGTCAAATACTTTTTGAGCTACTCGTGAAACAAGTTGAAAATTGCAAATAAATATTTACTAAGTCAAGGGCAATAACTCTAAAAAAACAAAATAAATTCACAAGCTAAACCCCAGGTGCACAACTGCACATGCTGATCAACATATTCCTGTAAAGTTTCATGACACTAGGTCAAATACTTGTTGAGTTATGTGCGACACAAGTTGAAAATTGTAAAATTTTACTAAGTCAAGGGCAATTACTCTAAGAAAACAAAATAAGTTCACAAGCGAAACACCAGGTGCACATGATGATCAACATTCCTGTAAAGTTTCATGACACTAGGTCAAATACTTGTTGAGTTACGTGCAACACAAGTTGAAAATTGTAAATTTTTACTAAGTCAGGGGCGATAACTCTTAAAATACTAAATTTATCCAGACAAAAATAGCCAGGTACACAACTACACATGCTGATCCACATTTCTATAGTTTCATGACTACGTCAAATACTTTTGGAGCTACGTGCGACACTGAAGAGAACGAACGGACGGACGGACAAGGGTAAATCTAAATCCCCGCCCCCAAAGTGGGCGCACAAAAAAACTTACTAAAAAAATCCTTCTGCAATACAAACTTTTGAACGCGCCATTTTGGTTTTGCACGAGAAATCAACACACATAAACAATGTTTCCCGATTTCCTTTTAGAATCATCCCGTGCAATAGGATTTCTGCTCGCTATTCTCAAATTTGTCATTTCAATCTTTTTTTCTGTTTCAAAAATTTCATGAGAACTGAATACTTACTAAAGACTGAGCCGCTTCAATTTTGGCGGCCTGCCTTGGAATATAAGGTGTAAGAACGCTATTTATTTTTTTGGAAAAAAATTACGGGCGCCGAAGTGCCAAGTGTGCGAGTGTTTTCATATATTTTTTACTATTCTTTAATATCATAGATCACAATCATAAAAATAACAAAACAAAAGATCAAATATTTCAATCTTTTTTTCTGTTTCAAAAATTTCATGACAATTTTGGCGGCCTGCCTTGAATGTAAGGTGTAAGAACGCTAATTTTTTTGGGGAAAAAATTACGGGCGCCGAAATGCCAAGTGTGCGAGTGTTTTTATATATTTTTTATTATTCTTTGATATCATAGATCACAATCATAAAAATAACAATAAACAAAAGATCAAATATTGATTTAACGATGAAATAACAATTTAATGTTTGTACATGTAACTTCCATTAAAACTGGGATGTATAAAAAAAGTATGTCCCAGATTAAAATAAGAATAAAAATGAATCCCTAAAGAAAGCCCAAATAATTAAATATTCCAAACCATATTTCACTAGATATAATTGACAACTTAGAATCAACGTTATGCACATCTAGACAAATTTTAGAATTATTATATTGTGACATTTTTCAAAGTAATATACCTGAGCGGTTCTTTTGACATTAGAATTGTTTCATAATAATGATAAAAGCAGACGCTTAATTAATGGTTACTTATCAAGGGAGATGAAATGTTAACTGTTACATTAAGGATGGAAATCTTATGATAACTTGCTAGGGGTTCTTATAATAACTGTTCCAGAGTTCTTTGAAAAAGTTACGGATTTCGTCGGTTCAAAAGATATTTTTTTCTTACCTTCGTTTCTTGTGCTTTTTTTGTTGTTTTTTTTTTCATTTAATACAATTTTTTGCTTACGCAGATTTTGTACATCGAAAAATAGACTTGATGAAGAGCACTGACTTTTCAATAAAGTTTCGTGAAAATAACCATTTTATTATTGTTTCTCTGGACAGTTTACAATAAAGTGTTCCGAAAAAATCCGTATCGTTTTCCAGGACCTCCGTCGCAGTAATCATAAGAACTCCTCACAAGTTATCATAAGAACTCCGTCCTTCGTGTAAAAAATCCTCTCCGTGTATTAATTATTTACTTGTGTTAACGTATTAGATGTATAAATGAAACCTTTTCAAAAGGTGTTTAAAACATTATATTATTAAACTCTACTATATTCTAGACATAAATACAGAACTTACAAAAGTTTACCATCTTGTTTGAAAAATACTGACAAATAAATTTCAACTTTTGAATCGGCTTTAAACAACAATAACAACAATTATGTTTTCATTATCTGTAGAAAAGTTTCACTTATTTAATATGTTCCATACTTGAGAGAAATGATTATAATGAACTATTTTGCATATCAATGCATTTTGGGGTCAATTTCTTGATTTTGATCCCAAAGTGAGTTTGACTCCAAAGTGCGCTGTGAAGTTTATCGCACTTTGGGGTCGGACCCTTAAGTGCGTTTGACCCCAAAGTGCGCTGTTACAAAGCATCACACATGTGTTAGAAATTGTGACAATCAGTGATTTGACATTACTTTACTTTGTCTTATCATAAATTTGGTATCCTAACATATATAGCGGGGACATCTGTGTCTTTCAGACACATTGCTATTTGTACTTTGTAATTTGTCATGTTTTTTGTCTACAGCTTATAAAGTCAACACGATTTATCAAGAGTTAGATATCACTTTTAAGACTCCGATAATTGTTTTGTTCAATCTTTAATTAATTGATACATGAGGATGTTTATCCCACAATCAATATAATGAAGTAAATCAGAGTTTATGTTGTTAACAGTATGATTTTTCCTGGTCTAATGACATTGACTGATGATTCAGTGAATTTGATAATATGAGCATAAAGATGTTTTCATGGTATATTTAATCTTAAGACTGTAATTGTAATAATACTTTAAATGAATTAATAAATAAGAAAAAAAAATGTTAAAAAATATGTTAATGTTATTATGTCTAAAATGGATGACCTTTTGCTTGACTGGTTTGCTTTTATATCATTATAACACTCTGATATACATAGCAACTCTCTAAATAAAAAATAAAAAGAATGAATTATTAAACTTTCTAAACAAACGGTTTAAGGTATTTTGAATATATACATGTGATTCAATTTCCTCAAAATTTAGATTTAAATCCAATTAAGTTAAATTATTCTTCTGGATCCAAGTATTACTTAATCATAATATCTTTTTAAAATTTGAATTAAAGCATGATAATCTTCTGGATCAAAATATTTTATTTAAAGTTTAATTAATTCTTTCTCATCAAAAATTTGATTTTAAATTCAAGAAATGTTAAATTTACTTTGTACAAAAAGTAAGCGTCTCTGAATCAGAATTTTTTATATTAGTACAAAAGGGAATAATTATATATCTAAAAGTCAACTAAATTTAAATTAATAATTTTATAAATGAATATTAATAATCAAAATCAAATGCTTATCAGTAACAATAAAAGTTGAGACAGGTTTCAAAGTTGTATTCAATAATCAGTGACCAATGACGGACATTCATCTACAAAAAAGATATTTTTGCTGGAAAAAAATCCTGTACAAAAATAAAAAGGCAATTCTTATTGGGTATTGTGAGTATTAGTATTATCTTTTATGGCAAAAAAAATATTTCTCAAATAAACAAGTCGAAATATATATGCATGAGTTCTTTTAATGACAGTTTAAAATACTCTTTTAAGCATACATAATTATAATCTCTCAATAATGGGCATACCCCACGCAAAGCATTTATGTTTTAACTTTGTATCTGGAATTAACCTTTTATACATTGATACTGTAAGATTAATTTAACCTTTTGATTTTTTCATTGACTCCACACTGAATAGTTATTTTCGTAAAGCTGTTTTGTGTCTTTCTTTGTGGAGTTTCGAATTCGTTGTGTTACTTATACCGTTTCACGACATTCGGAAAACGTCGTGCGTTGTTGAAAGAAAAGTTTGCGTTTGTTCTGAATTTTAATTTGGTCTTAATGTGTCGTTATTTAGATTGATATAAATATGGCAATAATTTAGTTCAATGCAAAAGTAAATCATGTCTGACAAAATTGACACGAAAGTGTTGCAGGTGTCGAATATCGCACCAAATGCAACAAGGGATCAGATGAAAACTCTATTCAGTTACTTGGGCAGAATAGATGAAATCAAAATGTACCCAGCAGAGTATGTACAGGACTTGTTTTCTAAATATGATATATGTCAAGACCTTATTTTCGTTTACTTCTCTTTATTACATGCTTTTCGATGGTTTACAGAAATATATCGGGGTGTGGGGAAAATCCAAGGATCCGGGACGCCCGGGATCGTATTCGAAAACTGATAAACTATATTTGTGTTGATGATTGTCGTAATGAAAGGCGATTAAACATTAAGTTTTTATTTTTTATTGTATGTAATGAACGTTAAATTAATTCAACTTAGGATATAAATATATTTAGAGCTATTTATTAACAAACTTAAAATGCGGAAATCACAATACTTATAGTTATATGCCTAATTAATTGGAAAAATTAAAGACTATATTCTTGAATTGGTCAAATCACGGGATCCTGATATGTTTTAATACGATCCCAGCTTTTCTGAAAACTATATTCTTGAACCGGCCAATTCCTGGGATCTCTATATTTTTTAATACGATCCCGGCTTTTCTGAAAACTATATTCTTGAATTGGTCAATTCCCGCTCCATGTTTTAGAGGGTTTAGCGATGACTATTCTGAACTCATCTCTGGTCCATTGGTTTATCCCGGACCAGGTTTTGTTAAAACTGGAGGAAGGAGGCTAGTACTGGATCCCAATGTTAAACGATGGTTCGGAAACTACCCGCACTATTCATAGACTGAATGTTGGAAAAGGCCTAAAATTTTAAACAAACAAAAACGAAAAATATCTCTTATTAAAGATAATTTCGGATCCTAAATAAATTTTAGATTACGATCCCTAAAATCGTGAAAAAATACGTTATTTTTAAAGATTTTTTATAACTTCTACAAATCAAACTTGTTCAGAAATCTCTACAAATTTGATAATTTCACTGTTTTGAATTTAAGCCCCTTTACGTTGTTTCAGTGAAAAACCTGCGTGCACAGTACTGGAAACCAACCTAACGATGTGACGTCGTAAATGACCTCGCGTAAAAAAAACTTGTCATTTGGCTTGCTTTTCATTTAGCATGTTTAGTATTAGGTTAAATGTCTTTTAAAAGTTTCTATACATATGATAAAAAGAAAATTTGTTTAGGCCATCCTTAAAAAAATGTTTGCAGTAACCCGACTCAGAATTTTCAAGGTGGGTAGGTAGGTCGATTTTTTTTTTTTTTTATTGAACTGTACTCCCAAATATACATGGAATTTCAAAATGCTGGACAATATATGCTTTGATAATCTGGTAACAATTAATAAATTGATAACTGTATTCTAATTTAATAAGACCTACATTTCATTTCTTCCAGTAACCTTTAAAAGAACGAAAACAAAGCACAAGACATAATTTTCTGATTCAAAAGAAAAAATTTTTTATCCAGACCATGAAAAAAATTTTTGAGTAGGGGCAAATTTTGTGAGTCGGTCGCGTTACTGCAAACAAACATTTTTTTAAGGCTGGCCTTAGTTTAGTGTAAGATCGAAATATATTTCACCTTGCGCCACTCGTGAAATATACCTTTTGGTGCTCACTTGGTGAAATATATTCTCAGTGTTTTTTTCCTCTACCACGGGAATGGTGCCGGTACCAGATTGATTGGGAAAAAATGCGTTATTTTGACTTAAATTGGGAATTGGAAATTTTTTTATGCATTTTTTCAGCTACAAATAAGATTAGTCATCATGAATAAAGATAGCTAACAAGTAACAGCCTCCACTGTCCATGTAGAACTATTGTGTGGTGATTTATATGAATATGTTGGATTTAAATGATTTCAGAGAAATCACTTGGCCTTGTGGAAATTTTGTACAGCCATTTTGGGAATTTAAACATTGGAAATTGGGAATTTTAATGTCTATTTTCTATTGGGAACAGTACCGTTTTAGGGTAGTAGTTATATCAAGAAAAAAAACACTGATTCTGATCTTACACTGAACTAAACAAATATCCTCTATTTAATTATGGTTATACCTGATAAGCCCAAACCTATTTAGTCTTTTTTCCCCCCTTCCCCCAGAACATTGGTTTTTTCGACACCTTACATTCATGAACGAAAAAATTATTGATAGTAAACTATTTTTTTTGAAGGGGTTCCTTTAAAATACAAAACCATTTTTCCATCGTTTAACAAATTTATAAAATTTTGAACCGTATTTCCAAAAACCATTTTTAATTCAACCAATTAAAAAAGAAGGTCTTTCCATTTTTTTTTAAAATTGTATAAAATATACATAGGCTTTCTCCGGGAAATTTGATAACGGGAAAAGGTTATTTGGGTATAAAATTTTTATAGGGTTAGCTATCTCTGAATACTGCCAACTGCTCTTGCTAGTGTTTTAGGCAGAATATTAGTGCACATTGGATGTTAGTAAAAGGTGAAAAAAAGCAAAATAGTCTAAGGCTCCAAGCATTATAAACATACTAGGAAGGTGAGACTGGAAATGTATTTTAGTCATTGTTTAAATGTTAATAGTGAAAGAAGAAGATAAAGGATGAAATAGTGAAAACACTGTGAGCAAGACTAGTACTGCAATACCGGGATACTTTGATGGCAAAGTTGGTAAAGTCGTTGGGATCCGATTCAACTAAAATTTTATCACGAGTTCAAGCCTTACAAGTTGTCTTAACATTTTTCTTTTTTTTCTTCCCTATTTTTTTTTTCAATTTTATGATAGATGCAAATGAATTGGAATATTAAGGTTGTTTTGTTATAATATTTAATAATTCTAATATACCAGGATTAATATTTTTATCCTGTGTTTTATGTTGTATGTAAAAGTCACAGTACATGTGCAGTGCATGAGTATTTCGTGCCATCTAAAGAAAACAGAGAAGTAAATAAAAACATAACACTCGTAATCCTTGCAAGTAAAAAAAAAACATATTCTTCACATAGAATTTTTATGCGAATGGAACCTGTCTTGCATTGATATTCAGCTAGAAATTTTACTGACAGCCTTCAGACTTCCCGAAAGTTGAAAAAACTGTCAGACATTCGGTCTGACAAACCACGAAAATCTGTCGGACCGAAACAAAATCTGTCGGACCAAATAAAATTGATCAAAATCAAAGAAAAACTTGTGTTTGTATTTCTAAGACACTTTTTGTCTTTTATTTTTTTCGCCGTAAAAATCGGCACAGTCTGTACAGCGCATTTTCATCTCCTCCCTGTCATACACCAATGATTCATGGTTCTGCTTCCATTTTTCATTAAATTTTGTCTCAGGTCTATTCTTTTCATCCTTTTTATTGCTGTTCTGCCCCCTTTTCGACGTAATTTTGGGGTTTTTCCCGGTTGGCACCTTTAGCGACGCCTTTTTGTATAAATGGTTTGATAAAAGCCGACAGCAACCGACCCGGGAAAAAAAATTGTGGGACCTGATCAAAATTTATGGACATTTCCGTCGGACCGACGTTTTTGGGGAAGTCTGACCCTTTTACCTACTGCTTTTACGTAACAGTTGGAAAATTGTTGATAATAAAATTTTATATCGAAAAAAAGGAATAAACACAATACGATAACTTTAAAAACCGTAAAGTGGGGCTTTACCCCCCGCTCAAAAATAATTTTCCTAAACTACAGTACATATTTCAAATCAACTCAAAAAAAATGTAACAGCAGTAAAGCCTTTTTTTAAAGGCTTTACACACAGCCTGTCCTTTAATGCACATCATGGGTGCAATTTGACAGCGCTAAAAATAGCTCTACACAACTAAATTCCTAGTACATTTTGGTATTTAAAATTATGATATTGCATACCAGTAAAGATAATATTTTATACATTTAATCAGAAAAGCTACTGCTTATTTTATTCTTTCACAGTAAAGATGCAATTCATTTTTTTGTTTTTTTTTTTATTCTACACAAAATGACCTCCAATACAGTAATTTTTGTAACATAAAAATGATTCATGTAGTCAAATGACACTTGAAAAAAAAATTATTTGACTCGTGAAAATTTTGGCCAAAGAGTCTTTAACTCATGAAATTTTGACCCTACCGAGCCAAAGTCTAATAAAATTCTGCTCAGGCTAGCATTAAATGTAGGGAGCATATTCCAACAGTCTAGCCATGTTTTTTGATCCGGAAGAATACAGGAAAATATTGATTTTTGCAAGATATTGGCACAAAAAATTCTGAAATAATTTATATATAGAATAATTTATCAATGTTGAAAATTTCCCAACCTGAGGGCCCTGGACCAAGTTCTCCTAACGTAATAAGGGCCTTTGATTCCTAATGAATCTTATGATTTCTTTGTTATATTCAACTAGACAAATATAGTAGTTGAGTTTCATGAACATAATAATATTGCATTAGTTTCAATGCTGATTTCTCTTATATGTTATTTATGTAACTAGACAGCAAATGTAATTGATTTTACCTTTTTGCAGAGCATCAGAGCTTCAAGTTACTGCCAAAGTTTGCTATGTAAAATATGATGACAGTACAAGTGTTGGAGTGGCTCTACATCTCACTAACACAGTCTTTATTGACCGTGCTCTTGTTGTTATACCTGTCATGGAAGGTCAGTGTTTTGTCTTACTTAAATATACTGTTGTTTTAATGATAAGTTTTTATACACCTGAAGATATGTCTTATGTTATGATGTTGTCTGGTCAGTACATTGACAATTTGTATTTTGAAAATTGAAGGATTGTATTGTAATACAGTGTTTTTTCCCCCCTTATTTAACTTGTACCAGAAAACAGCACCATTCCCAAAAGAAAATAGACAGCAAATTTCCCAATTCATGACTGATAAATTCCCAAAATAACACTGAAAATTTCCTTAAAAATCTGCAAATTTAAAGTAATGGATGCTTCCATATTGATAAGTGATATACAATGAAAACCAAGTATAACCACACAAGTGATATTCATACTCATTTCAATTCATACTTTTAGTGTTCACACCTAAACATTATTTATGTACAATTGTTAGTATTTTTTTTCAACCAACTTCCCAATGAATATTTTGCATCTTTAATAAAATTCCCAATTTGAGTCAAACCGAAGCATTTTTTCCCAATCTGTCCGGTACCGGCACCATTCCCAAAGCTGGGGAAAAAACATTGTAATACAGTGATTGTATTTATATTTGCCATGCAAATATGATATATCAAAACACAGGTTATAACAACAAACTAGCGGTGAAGCCGAGTAGTTAACACATCTTGTAATCTTCGGATTGCTGGACGCATGGGTTCAAACCTTATCAGGTGCAACCCATTCTTTCCTTGTCAGAGCAAGAAAATCAACGCACACTACTTAGGACTGGTTGGTTTCAGGAATAAATTCATGTGTGTGCCTGCTACACTGGCCAGGAATTTTTAGTTTAATGCTATCTATTGTCACAGTATTTTCAAATGAGTAACAAATATGTAAACAGTTATGCAGCTCATTGTATTATGTATTGATAAAAAATCATAGGGTCCCAGTTTAAAATCTAGTTCATTTTTCATTTGATGCATGAACACATTTTCAAGAATTAAGCTCAATTCTGCTTTTAAAAGAAATATGAAAGGGGGTCATTTTACAGTATAAAGTACAATTTGTGTTGTTTACACTGTGAAAGTGGCTTGAAAAAGTTTCAAGTCTATATGACCTTACTTTGCTTGTTAAAGCAGTTTACATGTTAAAGATCAAGAAAATGCAAGATTTGGAATGCAAAAAGTGTTTTTTGGGTCTAAAAAATATATGTGCAGCAGCATGTGTAAAAAGGGTTCTGTTTTAGAAGTTTTCCCAAAAGGGTATAAATTTTGATCTACACTTTGTTCATAGTGTTAATTATAAAAAAAACATAACAAAATTTATACTGAAATGTGCCCTTGTTTTTGTTGCAGGTGAAATTCCAGATGAGCAATCTGCATTACAGCGTGCACCTTCTGCTGTGGCTGGTATGTTGCCAGGACAACCTACATGGCCCACCAATGTCATGAGTCAGGTATTGCATTATTTAAGAGCGCTTTAAATTTATGTTTTGATGTACATTTCTTTTTAATTCATGATCATGAAATAATGTTATCAACATAGTCAAAACCAGAATTGGTTCCTTGAAATATTCTATACATACCACAAATGTATTGTATTATATTTGACATTCAGATTTGCTTATATTTGAGTAGATAATTATGCTACAGAGGATTTATTGTTATATTATAAAGAAACAGTTAGACAATTGAAATTTCCCATTCAGATAAGTAAGCTCAGTAGTTTTCAACAGGATGCCAGGGACTAAGTAAACATAATAAACCATTTATATGTGAGGTGATAAGGCTTTGTATCTCAATAAGTACATAGTTGAACAACACATACACAGTTTTGTTTGAATAGATTTACCATAAAACAAGACAAAAAAACATTTAAAAAACAGAAAATAAACTATTTTCTGAAAACTGAATAAGGAAAGCTTTTGTATTCACCCAGGCATTATCACCATACTTTGGTTTTTGCATGAAAGTTAATATTTCTAAAACTCCTGAATGGAATGGGTTGAAACTTCACACACATATTTGGAGGTCTTTGTCCAAGGCCTATGACTCTAATATGAACTTTGACAGAATTATGGCCCTTTATGATCATAGAAGTTTCTACATTATTCAGAGTCTTGTTTTATTTTGATGCACTGAGATAAAGTCTCCTACAACTCCTGTTAATGTGTAAAGACAAAACAGAAAATGTAAAAAAAACATGATTCAATTTGATTGTAAATTGCAGTTCAACAGAAATAGGGATCCCCGGGAAGTAAAGACAGTCATGTTGATTTTTCTGATAAATTGTGCTTTACCCGCTGTTAAAACTTGGAACATTCCAAATTATTTCAAACATATACCTTGACATTTTCAGTTACAAAGTATTGGAGGTTGTCAAGTAATTATCACCAATGATCCTAGATTAACTGCCCTTGGCTTGCCACAGTATCCTCCATTACCTAGCAACACTGATCCCTTAAAGATCGAAGAGATTAGAAGAACAGTATATGTGAGCAACCTCGACCCATCTGTAAGTTACTTTTAATTCTTTCATTTCTACAGGAAAAGCTTTTTTTCAAACATTGTTATGTTTTATTCAATGCACCATTATGAAGTTTTGAAAAAGAAAACTGATAGTATTTTTGTAATTTTTGATGGTATATAGTAAGTATCTAAGTTGCCTGATTATTAAGGATTTAATTTCATATTATTCTTCTAATCATGTCATACCCTTTAAATAATTTCATATGCTAAACATAAATGTAAGTGTTAATTTATTTTCAGATCACTGGTGAGCAGATAATGTCATTTTTTGGTCAAGTTGGTGAGATAAAATATGTTCGAATGGGAGGGGAAGAGGTAGAAGGTGGTAAATGTGCATACGTTGAGTTTACAGACCAACGCTCTATAGCCACAGCTCTAACATACAATGGTGTCATGTTCCAGGATAAACCATTGAAGTGAGTTCTTTTGTTTTACATTATGCACTATAGGACTTGTTGATTTGTTTTTGTTTGTAGGCCAAATGTTAAAGGTAGTTTACTTTAAATAGATGTTATCCGGGTCAGCAAATGTGGATTTTTCCATGCTAATCCCCTGATACAAACAAACTTTTACCATTATGGCTTCAAGGTAGACTATCGGATACAATAGATTAGCTTAATTCCTGTAAAAAGGCTTCAAGGTAGACTATCGGATACAATAGATTAGCTTAATTCCTGTAAAAAGGCTTCAAGGTAGACTATCGGATACAATAGATTAGCTTAATTCCTGTAAAAAGGCTTCAAGGTAGACTATCGGATACAATAGATTAGCTTAATTCCTGTAAAAAGGCTTCAAGGTAGACTATCAGGTACAATAGATTAGCTTAATTCCTGTAAAAAAGCTGTAACTGTAAAAGTTTGTCTGTACCCCCGAAATATCTGTGAAAAACTCAAATATTCATAATTTAAGAGTAAGTCTTTGCTTGTTCCTCCTAGGCTCCTAGCTATGAGCTCAAACCCACCATTATCCATTCATCCATGTGAGTTAACTATCTGGCTTTATTTAGATGTTTGCTCATGTCTGAAATAATGCAAAGAGTGGTTTATGAGCACTTCCATGAGTTAAGCTTGAAAGTCACTTTACAGTGCTACTGCGACTTCAAACTTAATTTTGAAAAAAAAAAAAGAATTAATAAACTTTTTGCCATGTTTATCCTTCCTAAATTCTTTATGGCAGTTGTTTTGTTAAAAGGCATCTTTCAATATCTGTTCACTGTCATGTTGACTACAAGAATCATTTGTTAAATCTATATTAAATTTTATTTCATTGTTGTTTAGAGTTTCTGATTGTATGTTGCCCATACATAATTCTATTTGTCATTATTATGCCCCCATTTCGAAGAAAAGGGGGTATATTGCTTTGCACTTGTCGGTCCGTCGGTCCATTGGTCCGTCGGTCCGTAGACCAAATGGTTTCCGAGTGATAACTAAAGAACCCTTAGGCCTAGGAACTTCAAACTTGGTATGGTGATTGGTCATGACCAGTAGATGACCCCTATTGATTTTGGGGTCAAGGGGTCAAAGGTCAAGGTCACATTGACCTTGAAAGCAAAAACGGTTTCCGATCAATAACTAAAGAACCTTAAGGCCTAGGAACTTCAAACTTGGTATGGTGATTGGTCATGATCAGTAGATGACCCCTATTGATTTTGGGGCAAGGGGTCAAAGGTCAAGGTCACATTGACCTTGTAAGCAAAAACGGTTTCCGATCAATAACTAAAGAACCTTAAGGCCTAGGAACTTCAAACTTGGTATGGTGATTGGTCATGATCAGTAGATGACCCCTATTGATTTTGGGGTCAAGGGGTCAAAGGTAAAGGTCACATTGACCTTGTAAGCAAAAACAGTTTCCGATCAATAACTAAAGAACCTTAAGGCCTAGGAACTTCAAACTTGGTATGGTGATTGGTCATGATCAGTAGATGACCCCTATTGATTTTGGGGTCAAGGGGTCAAAGGTCAAGGTCACATTGACCTTGAAAGCAAAAACGGTTTCCGATCAATAACTAAAGAACCTTAAGGCCTAGGAACTTCAAACTTGGTATTGTGATTGGTCATGACCAGTAGATGACCCCTATTGATTTTGGGGTCAAGGGGTCAAAGGTCAAGGTCACATTGACCTTGAAAGCAAAAACGGTTTCCGATCAATAACTAAAGAACCTTAAGGCATAGGAACTTCAAACTTGGTATTGTGATTGGTCATGACCAGTAGATGACCCCTATTGATTTTGGGGTCAAGGGGTCAAAGTTCAAGGTCACATTGACCTTGAAAGCAAAAACGGTTTCCGATCAATAACTAAAGAACCTTAAGGCGTAGGAACTTCAAACTTGGTATGGTGATTGGTCATGATCAGTAGATGACCCCTATTGATTTTGGGGTCAAGGGGTCAAAGGTCAAGGTCACATTGACCTTGTAGGTAAAAACGGTTTCCAATCAATAACTAAAGAACCTTAAGGCCTAGGAACTTCAAACTTGGTTATGGTGATTGGTTATGAACCAATCAGATGACCCCTATTGATTTTGGGGTTAAGGGGTCAAAGGTCAAGGTCACATTGACCTTGTAGGTAAAAACGGTTTCCGATCAATAATGAAAGAACCCTTAGGCCTAGGGACTTCAAACTTGAGATGGTGATTGGTCATGATCAGTAGATGACCCCTATTGATTTTTCGGGTCAAGGGGTCAAAGGTCAAGGTCACATTGACCTCTTAGGTAAAAACGGTTTCCGATCAATAACTAAAGAACCCTAAGGCCTAGGAACTTCAAACTTGGTATGGTGATTGGTCATGACCAGCAGATGACCTATTGATTTTGGGGTCAAGGGGTCAAAGGTCAAGGTCACATTGACCTTGTAGGTAAAAACGGTTTCCGATCAATTTACTAAAATCTCTTAGGCCTAGGAACTTCAACCTTTGTGTGATGATTGGTCATGACCAGCAGATGACCCCTGTTGAGTTTTAGGTGAAGGGGTCAAAGGTCAAGGTCACATTGACCTTGTAAGTAAAAACGGTTTCTGATCAATAACTCAAGAACACTTAGGCCTAGGAACTTCAAACTTGGTATGGAGATTTGTCATGACCAGCAGATTACTCATATTGATTTTGGGATTAAGGGGTCAAAGGTCAAGGTCACAATGACCTTGTAAGTAAAAACGGTTTCTGATCAATAATTAAAGAACGTTCGTCCTAGGAACTTCAAACTTTGCATGTTGATTGGTCATGACCAGCAGATGACCCCTATTGATTTTGGGGTCAAAGGTCAAGGTCACATTGACCTTGTATGTTAAAACGGTTTCCGATCAATAATAAGAGAACCCTTAGGCCTAGGAACTTCAACCTAGGCATGGTGATTGGTCATGACCAGCAGATGACCCCTATTGATTTTGGGGTCAAGGGGTCAAAGGTCAAGGTCACATTGACCTTGTAGGTAAAAACGGTTTTCTGATCAATTTACTAAAAACGCCTAGGCCTAGGAACTTCAAACTTTGTATGATGATTGGTCGTGACCAGCAGATGACCCCTATTGAGTTTTGGGTCAAGGGTTCAAAGTCATGACCAGTAGATACTTTATAACCCTTATTAATTGTTTGATCACTGGGTCAGAAGTCATGCATTATAACCTTATCACATGACTAATTGGCTGCTGATAGGGGGCATACATGTTTTACAAACATATCTTGTTTTATCAGTGTTGCCCACTCCACTTCAACTATAGAGAAACCTAAAACAAAGATGCAAGAGGCGGCCCAGAGGGAGATAGAAGAAGCTATGAAGAAAGTTAAGGAAGCACAGTCACTCATTACAGCTGCTGCTGATTCTGGTAATTATAATTCTTTATGGTCTTTGTTTTTATTTGCTTATTACATAATATGTAGACTTGTAGATACAGTTAAGATTTGTACAGTGCAGCTGTTACAAGATATGCAGATTTTATAAAGAGAAAAAAAAAGAGAACCCATCCCTCCCCAAATATATATATATGTAAAACTACTTCTAATATTTCAACAGCATTAGATAAATCAGAATTATATATTAATAAGAATTTTGAAGCCAATGTTGGTATTTGTCAGGGTAATATTTTCTACTAAGCGTGCTGGTAGGGATTTAAAATGTTGATGTATATAAAGAAATTAATGTTAATGGTACAAAATTTTATTACTCTGTTTTATGCCCTTTGGTATGCAATTGAAGTAATTGCAATTTTTCAAAATAGGGGCAAGTTAAAAAAAAGAAAAAGAATTTAGAAATAATTGTAATCTGTAGCTAAATATGTAGTTTGTACTTGTTAAACTTATTGAATACTTACGTCTCTTTTAGATAATATGGGGTTAAGCTTGAGAAATAAATAGTTTATCAAAACAAACATGCACTACTTATTCTTGAATGATTTTATTTAGTCTGTTAGTGCTTCCACTACAAGTGTTAACTAAAACAAGACTTAAACATGAAAATTATGCTTCTTGATTTCACATTTTAGCTTTCTTTTATACAAGAATTGACAGGTTTACAAATATCAAGTTTTCCTCCAGTGTAAACCGGTTCGATCCCCTAGAGATGCTTTGGTAGTTAAGCGCGGAGGAAGGTAATCTAGTACTGGTGTAACTCTCCAGGAACGATGGTTAGGAAACTACCCGCCTATATGACTGAAATACTGTTGGGGAAAAGGCGTTAACATTAAACAAACAAACAAAATCTAGTGTAAACCCTTTAAATTATATGTTAGTTTCCCTATTTTTGCTACAGGTGACTTGAACATAGACAAAACAGTGTCAAAGCTGGCCTCAAGTGAGTATCAGCCAGGAAAAGATAGCTCTTCAAAGAATGGTTGTTAACATTTAGATACTTGAAGGATATAGTATCACTTACTTATATCATACATTATGATAAAAAATTTCTGTCACTTATCTTGATTTTCATTTAGATATTAAGACTAGTATTTCTACTTTAATGTAAGACAAGTATAGATTATATACGAACAAAACTTTGAAAGAAAAAAGAAAAATTTAAAATTACAGTACAGAATTTTTTGAAAATATTAAAATTTTGTTTAAGAATTATATTAACTGGTACATGTTTAACAACATATGGCATTACGCAATATAAAATATATTGATCGACTATTAAAACAGTCATTTCAATTTTTGTTTTCTGTAGGTTTTGGAGGAAGCAGATCACGGTCAAGGTCACGTTCAAGGAGGCACAGGTCCCGGTCTAGATCCCGACGTAGAAGTAGATCTAGATCTCGCCATCGTAGATCAAGGTCTAGAAGAAGATCAAGATCTAGGAAAAGATCTAGGTCACGAAAACGATCAAGGTCAACCTCAAGGAAAAAGAGGTCAAGTTCAAGGTAAAAAGGTTTTAATAATTCCAGTTAGCTTGCTTAATCTCAAATATATAAAAATATGCCTTTCTAATTTGATACGAAAATATCAGGTACAACAGTAAATATTTTTGAATTGAATTTTTGATGTTTACAAATGTGACATTTTCATTATAATTCTATTTTTAGGACAACAGAGGCTGTTAAAGCGTCAATTGGGTATGTATGGTTTATATGAATACTCAATGCTAAATTGGCCTAGTATACATTATATAGATCTCAAAGCTACTTGTTTACATGTCTCAGAAGATTTCATTTGATGTTAAACAGCGAAAGTGCCTTACAGCTCATTCAGGTGACATGTTAAACTATACATGTACTTAAAAATTGTAAATTTGTGTAGAAGAGAGAAAACTTGTAAATTGATAATGAAACTGAAATTTCATGACACTGGAAATGGACATTTCCAAGTTTAAAGTATGTAGATCTGCAGAGAAATGTTTAAAGATTTCACTGTGGTAGAACACAAGAAGCTTCACGAAATTTTATATATATATGTGATTACTGATGATAACTCTATGTGGTGTAATGCTAGAAAGACCTTGACTCTCAAAACTTAATGTTAAAAAAAAAGAAGAGGACAAACACTAGCTTTCATTCACCTGCACATTACATTTTTTTAACCATGAATCTGAAAATTTTATGACAACTGTTTCAAAATAAGTATCATGTAAAGTCATAAGTTTATTACCCAGAGAAATGTAAATTTATGTTATTTAAATTTCTGCTCTAGAAAACTTTTTTATGGTTACTAGAATTTAAGTTTATCATATTTATCAGCAATGTTATTTATTGTATTATTTTCATGAATACCGGTATGTAAGGAAGACTGTTATAATACATGTCTAATTTGTAGCTACCCTCTTTTCCTGTCTGTAATATTAAATGAATGATATTTTTTACAAGATATGAAATTTAAGAATTGAGGGTAGTCATGCCAAAGTTTTGATAGAAATTGCCCATTGTTGGTTTGTAAATGAATTGTTAGGCTCATTAAGTTTTACTCAATTTTTGCTTGAGTAGAAAGACGGAAGTACCTGTACCAGTGTTCGGGTATGTATTAATATATAGAAAACATAAATATATAATATATCTACTGTCTGTCATAAGTTGCAACCCAGCTTACATGTCACTGTAAATCTAGGCATTTATTGCACTCAGCTTTCGTTATATTTGGTTGCTACAGTGATGGTTATGTTTGTATGTTTGGTTTTTAAGATATTTGCAAGAAAATAAGCATTCATTTAACTGCTTATTTGAGATTGTTCTGTTGCAGGCTGTCCAGCGTCCCTAAAATTCCTAAAAAATCCTAATTTTTTTCAGTTTGGCTAAAATTCCTAAAAAAGTGAATAATTCAAAGGGAATTCCTAAAAATGCCCTATTTTTTCACTGAAATTCCTAATTTTTTTATCTTTTGTTATAAACATACTTATAACTTGTAATCCTGCGAAAATGGTCTTGAAAATGTTTTGAACATGGTCAAAAATGATTTGGCCATGATTTGCCAACTCAAAATTGGTGACTATAAGGTTTCGCTCCAACTAAAAGTTACTTTGACTATGTCCGTAACATTACTTTTTCATAATCAAAGCAGTTGTTTAAAATCATGTTGACAGTTAACAGCAAAAATACTACCATATCATGGTCCTGAAACTTAAATCATATCCATAAGAGGTCCACTTATTCTGGAATATTTTGACACTGTTTTGCCAACTCCAGATACCTTGAATTTTATGTTTCTTCTTTTTTTCCAAATGGCTGAAGTGGTCCATTTATATTGTCATATTTGAAAATGATCATTATGAAGCTGTTGTAACGCAATCTTAATTAAAAACATGTATAAATAGTTGTCAAAAATTAATGTACAATTTGTTTACTCACAACTCTTTTATTTAAATCTGCATAATTTCAAAACAACATTGTAAAGTACTAAATGTGTTAATGTAGACTTTGCAAAATTTATTCTTTCCCTCATACTTATGTATCCTTTCCGATGCCATTTTAGGAGAAATATTTTGCCACAAAGTTATCAATTTCATTCAATTCTTGTTCTTTCATTCATATGGTGTGATTTAGGAAAAGGCAGACTCAAATAATGTAATCACACTCAAAATAATTTGGCAGCTCAATTTAAATTTAAAGCTCATTTCCACTTACCATGTACACACATTTTGCAGTTATATGATCTAAATAAACTGCAATTGAATAGTCTGTGTGAATGAACTTTTTTGATGTGCAATTCTTTGTGTTGATAACAGATGTTTCCCATTTGTTCAAATGATTGTACTAAGGCTAATGCCTTTTTACTTCCTACTTGTACAAAAATTTCATTTTGTCCATATTCAAAAGCTGCATTGTGCATGAATTTCACTGTATAAGAATTCCTTTTATATAACATTCCCAAAATATAACATTCAACCATTGAAAAAACATATTTCAAATATGGTTTGAACATGGTTTGACTATGACCCAGGGGAGGCAGTTGACAGTGAGTCCACACTGGTAGACACCTCTTTGCTCTAACTAAACTAGAGTATTATTTGTGCGTTACTGTTGAATCAAATATGCAAAGGTTAGCCCACATCATGGTCTTTTGGGGCCTTAGTTTAGTTATAAAATTCCAAATTATAGCCCTAAAATTTCTATTATGTACCCTAAAATTCCTAATTTTAGCCCTAAAATTTCTAAAATATTGCCCTAAAATTTGCCCTTATTTTTTGTCGGAAGGTGCTGGACAGCCTGCTGTTGATAAAAAAGTGAATAAATTAACAGTGGATATTCCCTCCCTTTTTTGTGAAATTATTTGAATTGTACCTATTCAACAAGCTAGAGAAGACTCCATGGTGAAATGGTCAACTTCGCTTAATTTGAATCACTTTTAAATTCTGTCAAATGTTGTACAAAAGATGATTCTTATAGAATATTGTTGGTTAAATAACTTATGTAGAGGTACATTTAGGATCTGTTGTCAATGTTTAAACTTTAACCGATGTCACCATTTGCAATTTACAATGTTGATGTGAGACAGATTTGTTCCACTTGAAAAATATGTTTTTCCGTTAATTGAGTCTTTAAATTCCTATCCCAATCTTAAAGTTTTGTTCAAAAAGGAGTTTCTGTTACTTGGTTTCAATGGCCTAGCCATTATTGTTTTCTTAGATTACTATGTAGAGACATATAAATGTTAACACCAAAAGTAAGTTTTTTTACAAAGCAAAGTAGAAATTAATTCAGTTGAGAGATAAAAACTACACTGAGGATTGATGAGTTAGTTTATCAAAGTTCTTCGCAATTTGTGTTTCTTTAACAACATACATGTGTTTTAGTATATATTTTTATCACATACCCATGCCACTTTTACTACTCCATAAAAATGGTATTGCATGGCCGTGCATATATTTTGACGTGACGTCATATTCGTTATATAACCATAGCGTTAAGACCCATTAAATGTTAACATTATACTAAAGGTTTGTGTATGAAAAATGGTTATTTTTAACTTCAAACGGTCTTTATTTTGGTATGTTATAAATAGAATGTTAAATTTGTGCAAGTTTGATACATAATTTATTGAACTTGTTGAATAAAATAATATTATGCTAGCCAGAGGCTTGCATAATATAATTTATTCAACTTTTCAACAAAGTCAGTATTAGACTAACACTCATTCAATATCCTCTATTGATAGATTTTAGCATTAGCACCTTATAAAAATAGCTGTGTTGTAAATATGATAAGTTGTATATGTATAAAAATTGGTTAATGTTATACACTCTATTATCTTAGTTATATTTCTGCATTCTCATTGTATGTGACTACTTTGATTATAAACTATGAAATTTTTTGTTTCATTATTTTTTAGTTTCATTTATTTTGCATGAAGAACATTGCTTTGGTTTCAAATAGTGAATAAGATGTATTAGTCTGATGTTGATTGACCTAATTTCTGTATGGTTGAAATAAAAAAATTGTATGTGAAATGTATAGAAATATGATAAGAAAAAAAAAATTATTTCTGTAGAATGGACATTGTGGCATCTAGCACCACCAATACTGTATTTATATTCACTGAAATAAGTTAGTACTTTGTCAATGCCTTCTTGCTTTATTCCCTTTCTAAAAGGACATTAAACTATTCCATTGATCTTTAAAAAAAAAACACAACAACTTTTGGCCATAAACTAATGGATGAATATTCATTAAACTTGATCAGTATACTGTATATTTTTTATACAGATCGAATTTAAAATTGTATGAGTAAATGTGGTCAGCCCATATAAGCAAATACCACATATTAAAATAGATTTAACCTTTATATGAAGGTTCATTAATTGACGAATTAATCTAGAATATATGTGGTATTATATTGCATCTTTTAATGGATGTTTCTTATTATGAAATGATTGTTGTTGGCTCCTGATACGAGTCATAGTGGCTTAGATAATTTTTTTGATGAATCTATTTATAGATCATCACAAAATTGGTTCTCGTCACTCTTGAGTTGTCAGAAGATCCAAGGATTGTCACCAAACTTAATGTATTACACTCATTTATTACAATGCTAACTTCCCATATAACATAAGCTGATCCTTTCTTGTGTTTGTTAACAGACCTTGAGAACAATGCCCTTTTACTAACTGGTGGTTTCAGAGAAGTTTGTTTTTGCAATTATTACATGGTGCATAATTATATAATCATAAGCTGACATCATAGATAAAATATCATTTCCCCACTTACTAGGACATGTTTCTTTAGTCCGTGATATAAGGCCATCATAGACCTCTTGTTTCAAACAAAAATCTTCAGACTTTATTAAAATTAAGTAGATATAAACACATGTATCTATAAAGTATTTCTTCAGGAATAAATTCATGATATCATTAATCTTTTCAGGACAAGTGGTTTGAAGAAACCAGGACCTGGGTATGTGTATTTTGAATAGTCATTCTATATTAATAAACTCTGTGTCCTTGCTTACAATCCTTATCTATGAATAACATTTGCTAGATTTTTTTTTTTTGAAAAATGTGAGTGCTTGAAAATTTGAAACTAAGTTTTTACTAATAGAATACATAAGAAACTTGTAAATCTCAAAGCTACTGAACTGATTTCTGTTGATTCCAAATACTTTTTAGATGCCTATGTTTCATATTTAAGCTTAAAAATATTTAACTGTTCAACTAATGTAAAGTTTTGTAAATCCTATTTTCCCTAGTTTGAAGTGATTTCCCCAGTCCTAAAGACACTTATTCACTAAATGATTTCTGTTAATATCTGTTCATATTTATCTGAAATCTTGTCATTTTCATTTGCAGTTAATTTCTATATTTTCTGATTTCCTATTTTTCCTTTTTACAGAATGCCAGGCGGACCAGGCACTGGGTAAGGAGATATTTTTGTTCTATATTTATACTTTATCTGTTTTGTAGGTATGATCAGGGCTCACACTGGCTCAAATAAAATAATAGCCAATAATTTCAACTTAAAAAAATAATAGCCAAATTAAAGTTCAGCGGACTATTCACGAATTAGTGATTAACAACATAAGCAGTTGATTAAATAAACATTACATTTATATCTTTCAGTTTTAAAAGGATTCTCAAATAAACTGATACATTTGTGTATATTGATAACTACCTTTTTTTAAATAGAACCACAACTTTAATTGTTATTATAGAACAGAATAAAAACATTATAATTAGTATAATTACTGTATAACAATAATATTAAAGATTCATTATAACTTTACATAATGCTGTTATCAGACAACTTTTTTTGTTTGTTGAAGTTCTAATCAAATTTTGTCAGCTATAGCCACTGTCAATTTCCACATTTCACACAGAACTTGAGTAGATCTAGGTCATATTAGCCTATAGAAATAACACAAGTTTGCAAACTCATTCACAGAATGCAGCCTTTTTTCTGAATAGTTTACTGAAAAATATCATCATCACCAATGTAATACAAATTTTCTGCCATAGTAGTAAAGATTTTTAAACAGAACATAGCTTATTTCACCTTTAAATAAATATAAAAATTATCGGTGTCGCGAAAATATGTGACAATCGGATTTTTCCTGTTTTCTGAAGAAATATTCACAATTTTGGTTGTTGTGCAAATAGTTGTTTGGAATTTAATACTTTTTATGCTCCCCGAAAAATTTCGGGGGAGCATATAGTCGGCGCCTTGTCCGTCTGTCCGTCCGTCCGTCTGTCCGTCCGTTTTCTTGTCCGGAGCATAACTTGAAAACCCTTGGAGATAATTTGTTTAAACTTCATACAGTGGTAGAGGGCATTGAGGGGGAGTGCAGTGTCAAAGAACCATAACTCTATTTTGCCCGGTTTTTGAATTATCTCCCCTTATAGAAAAATCTTGTCCGGGGCATAACTCTAAGACTATGAGAGATATCAACATGAAACTTTGTAGGTGAATAGATCTCAATGGGTAGATGTGCAGTGCATAAGAACAATAACTCTTTTTGTCCTAATTTTGGAGTTATTGCCCTTCGTTAATTTCAACACTTTGAACTTTGTCCGGAACATAACTCTAAAACTATAAGAGATATCAAGATGAAACATTGTAGGTAGATAGATCTCATTGAGTAGAAGTGCAGTGCAAAAGAACCATAACTCTGTTAAGCCTCATTTTTGAATTATCTCCCCTTATAGAAAAATCTTGTCCGGGGCATAACTCTAAAACTATAAGAGATATCAATATGAAACTTTGTAGGTGAATAGATCTCAATGGGTAGATGTGCAGTGTCAAAGAACCAGAACTCTATTTTGCCTGGTTTTTGAATTATCTCCCCTTATAGAAAAATCTTGTCCGGGGCATAACTCTAAAACTATAAGAGATATCAACATGAAACTTTGTAGGTGAATAGATCTTAATGGGTAGATGTGCAGTGCATAAGAACAATAACACTTTTTGTCCTATTTTTGGAGTTATTGCCCTTAGTTAATTTTAAAAGTGAACTTTGTCCGGAACATAACTCTAAAACTATAAGAGATATCAAGATGAAACATTGTAGGTAGATAGATCTCATTGAGTAGAAGTGCAGTGCAAAAAAACATAACTCTGTTAAGCCTCATTTTTGAATTATCTCCCCTTTAAGAAAAATCTTGTACTGGACATAGCTGTAAAACTATAAGAGATATCAACATGAAACTTTGTAGGTAGATGTACCCTAATGGGTAGATGTGCAGTGCATGAGAATCATAACTCTGTTTTGCCTAATTCTGGAGTTATTGCCCTTTGTTTATTTTTACTTTTTGAAGTTGTCCGGAACATAACTCGGAAACCATAAGAGATATCAACAAGAAACTTGGTAAGTTGATAGATAACAGTGATTAAAAGTGCAGTGCAAAGAACAGTAACTCTGCCTTTCCTAATTTTGGAATTATTGCACTTTGAACTTTTTCCATGGACATAACTCTGAAACTACAAGAGGTGTACTTTCCTGTGTCCAAAACCTATTCGGGGAGCATCACCCGGCTCAAACCGGGCTCTTGTTAAATATTTTACCATTGTTTTCCACTGGCGATTTAGTCAAGTAGCTTAAAACAAAACAAAAAATCAAAATTTGCAATTACTGGAATTCACGGTAAATTTTGGGTAAGTCAATATCCAGTTTATCAATTTTAAAACGATTTTTGTGGCTAATTGACGGATATTTGATGGCTATTATAAATGCTGGACAATATCTTTAAAGTACTTATACAATTATACATCTTGCATGTATTTTATCACCTCGGGCAATATAGTTAGCAGCACGTTACCGGTAAAAAGTTGACACTCAATTAAATGCACCCCGCTGGTTTAATTGGGTCTACTGCATTCATTATCGATTTTCACACCTCATATAAACACTGTTGGAAGTAAAAAATAATCGCCAGATTTTGTAGCCAAAATGCAAAAATAATCACCAATCTTATAAAATAATCGCAAATGGCGACTATGGCGACCGACAGCGTGAGCCCTGGTATGATTCTCTGACTTCAACTAGAGAGTTAGACAGTACAAGTTGTATAAATTAAGCATTTGTTTAGTCTATCTATGTTTATGTGAAGCTATGATCATCATGTATATGGCAAGTCAGGTTATCTTAGTAAAGGAAAACATCAAATTTTCAGAAGTTGGATATCCTGTATGACTTTCTAAATCAGAAAAGACAATTTATTTACAGAAATTTTGACCGCCCTCCCCGCCTATGTTTTCAGCTATGACATTGAAAAGTACTAAGATGGTAACACAATGTACTGCTACATACTAGTGATAAAATAAACATAAGCAAACAAATTTTTATAATTAATATATTTGGCAGTACTTTTGGTGTTTGCATGTCAGATATTAGTTATAAGAAATTTCTCAGTATGAATATAGAGTGAAAATAATTTTTGAATAGTAGTTACTTAACTAAGTAATGATATTTCAGGAGAAAAAGGTCAAGGTCATCCTCAAGAAAAAGAAGATCTAGGTCAAGGTCAAGAAGGAGAAGATCCAGGTCAAGGTCAAGACGAAGAAGATCAAGGTCAAGGTATGTAATTTTTTATTTACCTTTCTTTTTATGGTGATAAATTTCACGATATAGAAACTAATTTTACTTTATTGCTCTGATATTCTTATTTTAAAAATTGTAGATAAAATTGAAATTTTTAACCATGTGAAGTTTACACAATATTTTTATCTTTTGTTAAAAGGTCAAAGAACAAGGTTGTAAGGTCAGTATGATTAAAACATGAAAGAAATCAAATCATTTGGGCTAAGTTGACACAATGCCAAATATGTTACTTTCTTTTCTGATTATTTTCTGACAAAAACTATTTAAAGCATACTTTATTTTCAGTCATATTGGTTATGCAACATGAAAAACAATTCAAGCTCTTTGTCTTAGGTAACCAAAATCGTATTGTAGCATTGAGTGGCATAGAATATGTGTCTCATTATTAGAATGAAGAAAATGACTTGAAAGGATTTCCCTGAATAACTGTTAAATTTTGAATGTTATTTTATTTTTAGGTTGTTCCCTAAAATCTTAAAAATGGAATGACATTTTGATTTGAAACATCAAAATGAAAATCAAGATCTTTAAGAGTTGAGCACATTTATTATAATTTAAAGATTTTGTCTTTCTTAATTAATTCCTAATTCCTAAAAAATAATCATTTTAAGCACAAGGAAATCTGAAATTGAATTTTTTATATAAGCTTTTATGATAAAGTATACAACTTTAGATGGAAAATATCTTGGTATTTTTACAGGAGAAGGTCACATAGTAGATCCAGAAGGTCAAGGTAATGCAAACTTACTAAGGATCAACTAAACTCTATGCTTTACAACTTAGATTTCCTTTATAGCAGTTGTTGTTATAAAATATACCCAATTGCTTAAGTATAGGCATCCCCTTGATGCTGTTGGTCACCATTCTTTAAAGATTGTTGAATTCTTTCATGTTACAAACCTACCTAGCTAACTTATAGATGGTTAATGTTTCTAACCATATACTGACTTGTGCCTGAAATAATGCATTAAGTGGCACTCAATGTGTCCAACCATCATTTAAGTGGATAAATTGTCATAAAACATTATGCGTATAACTGGAACTTAAATTTAATTAAAAAACAAGAAGAGAATTGTAGTGAGATATTTGCTCAGATATAATCTTTACATAAACAGTATCTGCATGATATGTTATATTTGTCATACTTGTGACATATGAATCCTTTTTTATAAAAGTTGCATTTTACTATGGAAATAAGAAATTTGTAACAATGGTAGAGACTGATTACTTTATTCTTACAGAAGTCGTAGAAGGAGTAGATCTCGTCGTAGGTCACGCTCTAAGAAGAGGTCACGTTCTCGTTCAGCATCTCCACCACGACTGAGACGTGAGGGGTCATATCGTGGATCTAGCAGGTATAGTGTTGTAGTTATGCTAATGATGTATACATTTGATGTTCTGCTTGTCACAGTTATCTCCTTATCTCTTCATTTTGTTGTCAGCTATTGCACATTTAATATTTACTTCTAGCAAGAAACTATACATTTCTTTTTATGTCTAAAACATGAGGTGATATTTTGTTTTTCTAATGATATATTTGTTAACAATTTGAAAAACATTTTGTTAATTTTTCTATAGAATTGCATTCAGTAACTTTCTGATTCTTGTAAGGGTTCCATGGTTATTGTCAAAATGTGCCATAGTAAATTGCAAATTGAAGAGAATTGGCTAACTCTTTTCTGTGTGTCATAACTTTTATTTGGACTTTTTTCAAAGGATAGTCATTGGAAAAGGTATATACTGTAGATTGGATAAGTTATTAAAACTTTTAGTGAAAAGAATGTGCTACTTTTATATTGATAATATTAGTTCTTGACATTTTGTAGAAATTTTAAGGTGTGTATAATTTGTTATAGATATTTTGACAAACTTATTTTGAAAAGATAGTTTCATTAAGATGACAAATTGAACTATTAGATCATAGCTAGTTCAAGTTTCTCTGGGTTAATAGGGATTCTCATTCTTTTTTAACATGCATAGAAATAAATGAGCTTCGTCACGACAAAACCAACATAATGGGTTTGTGACCAGCATGGATCCAGACCAGCCTGCGTATCCGCACAGCCTGATCAGGATCCATGCTGTTCGCTTACCAACCCTTTTACAAGTAGAGTAACTGATAGCGAACAGCATGGATCCTGATCAGACTGCGCGGATGCGCAGGCTGGTCTGGATCCATGCTGGTCGCAAACCCATTACGTTGGTTTTGTTGTGACGCGGCTCAAATAACATTTGGGCTTCTAGTCAGATAAAACTCAGATTTCACCAATGCCTATTTAAAAACATTCTCTGTGCTTCTTGAATGACTTACTTCAATTTTAGCATTAATGTTCACTTTCAAAAATAGTAATAAATGGACCTATATTGATCACTCCAGTGACATCTATAGTTAATTTTTAAATGCTTGATATTGCTATGAATCCTTCTAATAGTAACCATTTCCTAACTTTTAGCATTTTATCACATAGGTATCTAAGACAGTAGTTATTTTTGCATCTGTTTCTGACAAATTTTTGCTGATTTTAGTGCTTTATGGCCATTTAACAGACAAACTGGTCTAAGTTAAGAACTAATTATTATAATTGTGTGTTCCATAGTTAATATTAATTGTAGCTTGTTAAACTATGGCAACACATGGCATACATAACCTGTCTAAAGTTATTCAAAATCCTGTTTGTATGCACATGTTTTGTGTGGGTTGTTATTATTTTATGTATTGAAGGATTGATAAATAACTTGGTAAATATGGTCAACACATTAAGACTTGGTGTGCAAGTTTCATAACTTTATCTGAAACACAGACTGAAATTCCGTTGTGTGTGTAAGGACTCTTAAATAACTGCTTTAACATTGAAATAGATGATTCATCAGAGAGCTTTTTATTTAGGGATGGCAATGAGTAACTGATTAATCGAGTACTCAATTGAAATCGAACCTTTGAGTATCGATTAACAAAGTTGATACTTGAGGATCTTTTAGAGAAAAATAATCACATTTTATCATTGTAAACATATTTATCATTTTAAAATAAAAAATTTAGAATTACATATAAATGTCCACTATAAACTTGTTAAATTTATTCAAAACATCCCTGCAAAGTTGTGAAAATTGATAGCAAATTGACAGTGGTTAGTGTCTTTTATGAGGCAGTCAGCAGTTTGGCAGGTGTACATGTATGCAATAAACAACAACATGGTTGCTGATATCATTTTCGCCCGCTTATGACATTTCATTTAAAATGTGTTGCTGGAATTTATACCAAGGTACTTTTCAACGATTTTGAAGGGCAAATAGCTTTTGAGAATGTCAGATTTAAGTGATTCATTAGACCCTTGAATCACCAATATTTAACAATATTAATTCTGTGTATCAAAATGTAAAACAATTGTGGATTGCTGATGGTGTCATACTTATAATAAATTAACTACTGTTTTCATTCTCATGACCTGTTTGACAGAAAAAGAAAATAGATGAAAAATGGTTACACATCTTAACAGTCCAAAGAAATCTTCCAAGTAACCAAGTACTTGATTATAAGAATGACAGAGTACTGAAATCGATACTCGTTGCCGTCCCTTTTTCTTACCTTTAAAGCTGCTATCCCACACATTGTTGTTTTTGGCTTTTTTTAAAAAATAATTATGTATGTATTAATATTTATATTTTGAAATGGGGTATTAACAAAGGTTTGTTTTGTCTATTTAGTGTTGGCAAACCTACTGAAAACAGTTCAAATCGTGAAAGGTAAATTACAAACTCACAGTCCATATATTGGATATTATCTTTTGCCATTGTCATATTATTTTATTTTTGATATTAAAAATAACATTCTGTCAATATGTGCATAGAAAAAAATGTTTTTACCCAGGTTTCTATTTGAATATTTAAGTGCAAAAAAAAATAATAAGATGAAGATGTGAAACTTTTTTTTGTAACTGGCTGCATGGAATGGTATCTTTAATCATATTTTATAAATAAATTATTTTTATCAGCTGCCCATGGTGACCTAGTAGTATGGGAGCACAGATTCTATTGTATCCATACTCACCAATGGTCTTCTCTGAAAGCATTTGTCACGTTTATTTCAAATTTTATTTCCTGTATATGATCCTATTGATCTTTTCGTGATAATTTGTTCAAACCATGTCAATTTTAATGGCTGTCAGAGCTAAACAAAGAACCAGTCTTTGATCATCTTATGAATGAATGGTTGTATTATCAACTCACTTCATCAGTACATGTAGCATACTGTAACCCAACGAATATTCGCGACCAATTAATATTCGCTTTATTCGCGGATGGCCACGAAGCGCAAATATTTGTTTGCGCGAATAAGTCCGCACGACTTAGCGAATAAATTGGAGAGAAATTTTTATTTTAGACGTGGTTATGCAAAGCTACTTGAACGTATATATTCGAATTTACGGGCACCTGTTAGGAAGTAATGAATTGTTATGAATATTGCCATAAAGCAATTAAAACACAAACTTAGTAAACTACTACTATTTTATAAATATCAAAAGAACTCTATGTCAATATAGCAATCAAAATAAACATCCACATTTTAATACAGTTTATGAAATACTAGTAGGCCTATTGTCAATCACGTTCCGTATAGGGTACTATACGGAGCATGTGTCAGTTTTAAGTTTCTTCATATTTACACTTCTATACTAAGTATATGCATACAAAGTACTCGCACTTATTTTAAAATAAATGTTTGAATAAATCGTTTGACAAAAGTGGGAAAACTATCGAGCATCACAAAAGGCTATTGTTTTTTGGATCCTATAAAATAATTGTTTGAGTGAATTGTTAAGACAAAGGTGGTATAAACCTATCGAGCATCACAAAAGGGTATTGGGTGTACATAATTACAAACAGTGAAATACAAGATGGTTTCATACTAGTATCGATTTTTACCGTCAAACTTAGCCTGTATAGCTCAATTGGTTAGATTGCGGACTCAGATAACATAATTTTCTCGGCGTGGGTTCGATCCCTGATTGGAGAAGGTATTTTTTTATGAAACGCTTAAATTGAATTTCTTAAAGACTTTTCTAGATAAAATGAAGACGAACGATGCGTACATGTACATATATAGAGAAAATGTTTTGCTGAATTGTGATCACAATTCACTTACCAATACAATATAAGGCTAGCGTATTGTAAATCCCATTTAAGACACCAATAATGACCTCAATTATTGAAGATTAATAGTCGGCTAATGGATTTTACTGCCCCATCGGACATTCCAATCCGCGTATATTTTTTTTCGGAAATCAAGAAAACGCGGAAATAAATATTCGCGAATATGTCCGACCACGGCAAAACGCGAAAATTTGTATTCCCGAATATAAATTGGGTTACAGTACATATCAAGTACAGTTTGTCTGACCTTTTAGACATGTTAATTATCACTGAACTTTATCTGAAGCCTCTAAGATGGTTTCCTATAAAAGTACTAAATCGGTTATACAAAATACATTTGGTTGAAAAAAAAATATTAATATGTTTAAATGATTGTTTCTCTCAAAAGGAATGTTCACATTTCTAGACCTGTCATATTTAAATGGTCCTTTTCCAAGATTACACAAATTGGTTATTTGAATGTTTTGTTAAAAGCTTAAAAAGAAAATCATTTAAATGACTTCATTTCAGTTTGCTATTAACAAATTATTGCCAGATTTTGTCTACATCATCTCTTGATTCTTCCCTATTAACATACACAAATGTAGCTCAAATAACTTAAAAATTCTAAAATTAGAAAAAGGATTTTATCAATGCAATCTCCACTTATTCAGAAAATAGATCTTCATTTAACTTGGTCTGTAGCTTTCTTAGACTGTTCTCTATCAAGATTTAACAATTAGATTCGGTGAGTCTTTGTATAGGCCATCAGAGCTAAGAATAGATTGACTTATGTGCTTTCTTTCATTAAACAATTAGAATAATCATAAATCAGAAATGATATTTAGCATCTTTGGATTGATTTGTGCATCTTTGGATTTATCTTGGTTAATAATGTTTTAAAAGCAAGGTACCATCAATTCTTTAAATTGTAAAAAGTTTAAGATACCACATTTTGTTAATTCTTGCACCATTTATACTGGTGAGGGCTGCAGTGCCATGATGGCTATATCTTTATTTTGACTTACGAGAACTAGGCATGCATAAGTTGAACTATTGCTAATTTGCTATCACCCACCATTTATTTGTCCACACTCAGTCATTATATATATTTTTATCAAATAGGATTGGTATGAAAAGAAAAAGGTTTGTATATAAAGATTTAAAAAACCAGGAGTTTTTCTAAATATTTGTTGTTAATAGTTTTTTAGATGTCAGATTCTATATACCAAGCCATGTTTCTTTATATGAAACCAGTACTGGTTGGTTCCAGGAAGCAGACTCAAAAGTGATTAATATAAGTTGCAAGAACTTGTTTTGCAATCAAGCTTACATAAATATGTTTAAACCATATACCAAGCCTTATGTTCAGAATAACTGAGATCAAATATGTGTTGCCTGAACTATCATTTTTGGTAGGAATTTAGTCAAAAGTTCAGTATTTATGTGTGTAAGACTGAGTCTTCTTACCTTGTAAACCAAGCATTGTGAAGATATGGTTCAACAAATATAAGTTAGATGATGCAGTTAATAGATTTAAGAATTTTTTGTTATATTTTTTAAACATATTTCAAGACATGAAATTTTAATTGATATTGATATATATAAGAGAGAGGGAAAAAACATGTTCCATTTTATCAAGACCACATTGTTCACTATCAGAAAGTCTCTTTCTAAGTTTATATTCTGATTATTGAAGTTTCAGACTGTACATACCCACCACCCCCCTCCCCTTTACTGCTATAATCTATAACCATGCTAATTTTATACAATGGACTTATCCTTTCATTTGTGCGTTGAGGAATTTCAATATCATAACAATAAAATGGAGTAGCCAGCAGAATAGAGCCTGGCCAGATGCCACATTCTGTTACTATATTGGTAGCATACAGTTATAATCAATACTACTACTCTTAGGGTATTTTAATAGAACTTGTATTTTTATACCCCCGCACAACAAAGTTGTAAGGGGGGTATACTGGAATCAGCTTGTCCGTCCGGCCGTCCGTCCGGCTGTCCGTCGGTTTTTTCTTGTCCGCCCAGTAACTTAAGATTCCTTTGACCCTTAGTCTTCATATTTGGCATGGAGGTTAGTCATGATTAGTAGATGACCCCTATTGATTTTAAGGTCACTAGGTCAAAGGTCAAGGTCACAGGGGCTTTGACTTCAAAAAGCTTGTCCGCCCAATAACTTAAGATTCCTTTGACCCTTAGTCTTCATATTTGGCATGGAGGTTAGTCATGATTAGTAGATGACACCTATTGATTTTGAGGTCACTAGGTCAAAGGTCAAGGTCACAGGGGCTTTGACTTCAAAAAGCTTTCCGCCCAATAACTTAAGATTCCTTTGACCCTTAGTCTTCATATTTGGCATGGAGGTTAGTCATGATTAGTAGATGACCCCTATTGATTTTGAGGTCACTAGGTCAAAGGTCAAGGTCACAGGGGCCTTGACTTCAAAAAGCTTGTCTGCCCAATAACTTAAGATTCCTTTGACCTACAGTCTTCATATTTGGCATGGAGGTAAGTCATGATTAGTAGATGACCCCTATTGATTTTGAGGTCACCAGGTCAAAGGTCAAGGTCACAGGGGCCTTGACTTCAAAAAGCTTGTCTGCCCAATAACTTAAGATTCCTTTGACCCACAGTCTTCATATTTGGCATGGAGGTTAGTCATGATTAGTAGATGACCCCTATTGATTTTGAGGTCACCAGGTCAAAGGTCACAGGGGCCTTGACTTCAAAAAGCTTGTCCGCCCAATAACTTAACATTCCTTTGACCCATAGTCTTCATATTTGGCATTGAGGTTAATCATGATTAGTAGATGACCCCTATTGATTTTGAGGTCACCATGTCAAAGGTCAAGGTCACAGGGACTTTGACTTCAAAAAGTTTGTCTGCCCAATAACTAGATTCTTTTGACCCACAGTCTTCATATTTGGCATGGATGTTGGTCATGACTATAAGGTGACCCCTATTGATTTTGAGGTCACTGGGTCAAAGGTCTCAGGGACCTTGACAAAAAAAGCTTTTCTTCCCAATGGCTAAAGTATGTCCTGTCCGCAATGTATTGATTTTGACATTTTCACATTTGAAGCATATAGAATACATAATTTAGCAATGCACTGGCTTAGTAACCTCAGATTTGGCAGGGAGGTTGTCCTTGAGCTCTAAATGGCCACTGTTGATTCTGACAAAGTGGTATGCGGGGGTATTCACGCCATGATAGTGGCAGTTCTAGTTGGTACATATTTTAAGCTCACCTGAGCACAAAGTACTCCAGGGTGATCTTTTGTATGATCGACTGTTGCAACATCTTTTAACATTGTTTCTTTCTTACTTGTGAAATAGCAACCAAAATTTAGTAGAATGACCCTTTGGTGACCTTGTACAAAAGTTACATGATCCAGTCAGATGCATAAGTAGACCACTAGGGCCAATAATAGAGTTACAAAATGAAATCTTAAAAAAATCTCTTCAGAGCTTAGATTTATGTTGTGTAGCATTGCCTAGTGGACCTCTAAAGGAGAGCATTAGATTTGTAATTCGGGAATAATCTAGAATTAGTAGTCTGAGAGTTGCTTGTGAAGTAATTATTGTTTGCTGGTTTGCCAGCCAGTTAAATCATGACCACTAGGGTTAAAAATTGCCCCAACTTGGGTCAGATTTGTTACATAGACTTGAATATGAAATAGACCTTTTATCCCTTTCCCCATGAGCATATTGTGAAAAATGGCCGTTTTCACTGAAAAGCCTCCTGTTACAAGTTCAAACTGCTATGAAACTATGAAAAATGCTTCAATACTAATCAAACTTGGCACAAATGTTGACTGGACCATTGCCTTTGTAACGACATGCTCAGTCTTAAATTTCCTGTTACCATGGCAAAGAGGGGACATCTCAAAATTGCCAAAAATCACTATTTTGCCTCGATTTTTTCCATCAAAATTTATTTCAAAGTGCTGCAACTTCTCAAGGGATTGAGATAGAGTCAAAGGCTTTTCAGCGTTGGTTACACGTTACATTATGATCGACCTGGGGTCATTAGCTCGACTTTTCTATGAAAAGGGGAGCTATCCTACTCGCCCCGGCGTCGGCGTCGGCGTTGGCGTCACACCTTGGTTAAGTTTTTCGTACCACCCCACTTTATTTCAGAAGTATTACAAGTATGGCTTTGAAACTTACCATACTTGTTCACCATCATAACCTCCATCTACAGACAGGAGTACATAACTCTGTCAAGGTTTTTGACAGAATTATGGCCCTTTTTTGACTTAGAAAGTGTATTGAGCTTGGTTAAGTTTTTTGTACCACCTCACTTTATTTCAAAACCATTGGAGGTATTGCTTTGAAACTGACCATACTTGTTTACCATCACGACCTTCATCAACAGACAAGAGGGCATAACTCTGTCAAGGTTTTTGACAGAATTATGCCCCTTTTTGACTTAGAAAATACATTGAATATGGGTAAAATCCACTTATTGCCTTAACCCTTTGAGATATTGCTTTGAAACTTTTAATGCTATTTCACATCATTACCCCCATCTGTACGCAAGAGAAGGTAACTCTGTCAGGGATTTGTTTTAAAAATTAAGGCCTTTTATCGACTTAGAATCTTGGTTAACTTTTTTGTACCAGTCAACTTTTTGACTGAACTGGTTGAGATATTAAATTGAAAGTTGGAATACTTGTTTACCATCATGGTCCCAAAACATGGGCAGGAGAAGGTAATTCTGTTAAGGATTTTATTTGAATTATGGCCCTTTTTGACTTAGAAACTCAGTTAAAATTTTCATTCTTGTCCACTTGTTGACTTAACCATTTGAGATATTACTTTGGAAGTTGGAGTTCTTATGTGCCATCATGAGACCTATCTGTAAGCAAGAGAAGATAACTCTGTGAAAATGTTTCTTGATTTGTACTTAGAAATTCCTAGTTAAAGTCTTGTGTGCCCTTAACTGTCAAAGTTTTGTTTTATAGGCAAGCACTAAAAAAGTCGAGCGCGCTGTCCTTCTGACAGCTCTTGTTTTTAGCCTCTCACAAGTCCAAAATTTTCTTGGCGATGAGGGGGACTCCGCCCCCCCTTCAAACCCCCCTAACAGAAGGGGGCAAATCCCCCTTCTGGCAACCCCCTGATGTATCTTTTGGATGGGGGGGCGACACCGAAAAAGTGCTCAATTTTTTTAGCAACATTTCTCAAACAAAAACATGTGTTTGGGCCCCAAATAGGACAATTTTTCACTATTTGAGGCCTAAAAAAGGGGGGGGGTCGAAAGTGTGTTGTTTCGCATATATGAGGTAAAGGGTTAAGCTAAAACAGAATTTTTAAAAAAATGAAATCGTTAAAAATCTTTTCCCAGAAACAATCCCCAGAGCTAAAATATTTGGCATGTAGCATCACATTTTGGTCCTCAAGTTTTATAAATCATTCCACTAGGGTCAAAATTGGCACACTAGGTGGTTCACTTAGTTTACATAGACATATGTAAGAAAAAATGTTTAAATCTTTTTGTGAGAACTACATAGCTTTGAACTTAGATATTTAGCATATAATACAGTGGAAAAGCTCTGTAAATCATTGCCTTGGGGGGGGGGGGGGGGGGGAGGGGATGGCCCCACCAGAAGGTTATTTTTCAGAATTGAAGGATAATGACCTTTCCTAACAACGGATCTCAGATAAGCAATCTAGGGCCATCATGTGCAATAATTATGCCCCCACTTCGAAGAAGAGGGGGTATATTGCTTTGCACTTGTCGGTCCGTTGGTCCGTCAGTCCGTAGGTCCGTAGACCAAATGGTTTCCTATCAATAACTAAAGAACCTTTAGGCCTAGGAACTTCAAACTTGGTATGGTGATTGGTCATGACTAGTAGATGACCCCTATTGATTTTGGGGTCAAGGGGTCAAAGGTCAAGGTCACATTGACCTTGTAAGCAAAAACGGTGTCCGATCAATAACTAAAGAACCCTTAGGCCTAGGAACTTCAATCTTGGTATGGTGATTGGTCATGATCAGTAGATGACCCCTATTGATTTTGGGGTCAATAGGTCAAAGGTCAAGGTCACATTGACCTTGTAAGCAAAAACGGTTTCCGATCAATAACTAAAGAACCCTTAGGCCTAGGAACTTCAAACTTGGTATGGTGATTGGTCATGATCAGTAGATGACCCCTATTGATTTTGGGGTCAAGGGGTCAAAGGTCAAGGTCACATTGACCTCTTAGGTAAAAACGGTTTCCGATCAAAACTTAAGAACCCTTAGGCCTAGGAACTTCAAACTTGGTATGGTGATTGGTCATGACCAGCAGATGACCCCTATTGATTTTTAGGTTAAGGGTCAAAGGTCAAGGTCACATTGACCTTGTAGGTAAAAACGGTTTCTGATCAATAACTCAAGAACCCTTAGGCCTAGGGACTTCAAACTTGACATGGTGATTGGTCATGATCAGTAGATGACCCCTATTGATTTTGGGGTCAAGGGGTCACAGGTCAAGGTCACATTGACCTCTAGGTAAAAACGGTTTCCGATCAATAACTTAAGGACCCTTAGGCATAGGATCTTCAAACTTGGTATGGTGATTGGTCATGACCAGCAGATGACCCCTATTGATTTTGGGGTTAAGGGGTCCAAGGTCAAGGTCACATTGACCTTGTAGTTAATGACGGTTTCCGATCAATAACTTAGAATGCTTAGGCCTTGGAACTTCAAACTTGGTATGATGATTGGTCATGACCAGTAGATGATCCCTATTGATTTTGGGGTCAAGGGGTCCAAGGTCAAGGTCACATTGACCTTGTAGTTAATGATGGTTTCTGACCAATATCTCAACAACTCAAGTTGCCTTGGTTGATATTTTTATATTAAACTAAAAATGCTTTTGGTATACACATTTGAAGGTCTTATGTAATATAACAACTTGGCTGTCATTAATGAGGCCTACATGATTCATAAAATTTATGCATATATTATTTGGTAAGATTTGTAATAACTTAAATTGCTGCACACAACCTATGGGTCACAATAATTATTACCTTGTGACTAGTCATGACCAGTAGATACTAGATAACCCTTATTAATTGTTTGTTCACTGGATCAGAAGTCATGCATAATAACCTGATCACATGACTAATTGGCTGCCGATAGGGGGCATACATGTTTTACAAACATATCTTGTTTTTACTGCTCTTTTGGTTTTATATGAAAAATAAATAATGGACATTGGAGGTTATTTTTATACTTCATGCAGTTTTGTTGAAGCAAATGACATATTTCCTCAAAGAGCAGTAATACTTGCTTATGGTGTGAGGCATTTGTATTTATCTTGTGTGAAATAAAATGAAAAGTAAGAGAGGAACAGTAAAAACTAATGAAATAAACATTATTATGATTTCCATTGTTTCTTAGTTCACCTGTGTCCAAAAGCAAGACATCTGATAGAAAGAGGTAACAATAGAACTTAGTCTGTTATAAACGTGATTGTTGTAATTGTTTATAATTTTTTCTATCCATTCTAGATATCTTATCATAGAATCAACCTTACTTAGTTTTTAACTTGTAAGAAAGTTTTTGAAATTAGGCATCTTTAATAGTGTGATCTTGCCATTTTATTTGTGTTAAAATGTTTAAAAACTTGCTTCTGGTGTTTAGTATTTAATAATCAGAACCAGGATATGTCAGTATGTCCCACATGCACTTAGTTTGAAGGTCAAGATCAGAAAAAAGGTCATGGATTTAATGTAATACAATGATATAATCATAAGCTGGAGAAGAGATTTGGAAATCAAATGTTAGGGTTCTAGGTTAAAACTTTTAAGTGTCTGCCAGGAAAATCATTTACATTCCTCCAAAAGTGTATGGTAAGACAATAAAAGATAAGCTTTAAAAAAAAAATTATGAATTGTTGAACATGGTCTTATCTTTCTTGTGAATCTTATGAGTATGATTCCAAGTGCTTAAGTGTACTAATGTGTTATATATATTAATATCGTATAGGCAATTATTTAAAAGGTGCAAACATATTGGTGGTAATTAATAATGAAATAACCTAGTATAAATTAAAGTGATAAAATATGTCAACACTATTATATAATAAAATTGAAACAACAGTTATTGATAAGATATATATGATTTTTCTTGCAGGTCATCAAGTCGTGGTCGGAGTAGGTCTCCAGTTAAGAAAAGCAGCCGTAGATCCAGGAGCAGAAGTAGAACGTAAGCATTATCATAAATTATATTCATTATCAATAACAAGAGGGGTTATATACTAAAGGAATCACTTTAATTTATAAAAACTTCCACCTAGTTTATGTATCTTAAAAATCTTGTGGCCCTTTACAAAAGTTATATAAATCATGCTACTAGGGATAAAGCCTTGCATTGGGGTCACCTAGTCTATATAGGCCAATTTACAAAAATGCATTTAAGTCTTTGTGTGAAAGTACCATGAATGTAGCTTATATATTTAATATTTAGCTTTACTTGTGGACCTCTGCAAACGTTACATAAATAATGCCTAGGTGTCACTTGGTTTATATAGTCCTATATATGTTAACACATACATGTATTAGTCTTCAAGTGTGAAACAACAGCACAGAGAACTTAGATATTTGGCATGTAGCATAGCTAGGTGGACTGAAAATTCATACATCATAACCATTGCATTAAACATGGCTTTGCCCAAGGGATCACCTAGTTTACTTAGTCTTACAGACAAATTAACATGTCTTAAAATCCCCCACCCCCTTAATAGTATCTTGCCCCTCAATGCTGTTGGTTTAAATTTGAAGTTTTTCATGCAGGATAGGTGATTGGCTAGCTTACTGTGCACAGGTGCTTTCTCATGCCTCAAATAGATAAAGTGCAAATGGACATCAGTAACACAAATCAATAAGAAGCTTTAAACATAATTTATGTATTCGCATCAATTAAAATGAAAAGAAATAAATGTTTAAATACATTACTTTACTGCATGTAAATTTGACTTATGATTATGTATAATGAAAAAAATATATAAGTAATTCAAAAGTAATTAAGTAATTTGTATTTCATTCTTATTTCTGAAGGAGGAAAAGCACGAAAGGTCGTCACCGCAGTAGAAGTACCTCTCGTAAACGAAGGTCACGTTCGAGGAGAAAGTCAAGATCTCGTAGTGGATCACGTCATAGGTTTGTGCTGTTAATATGTTGATTCATTTTAGATTACCTGCATGCATATAATAAAGGAGAGGTATTGGGAAAAGTCTGTTTCATCATTAACATTTAAACATCATTGACACTCTAGAGGTCACGGTTTTGATTATATCTTCTTCAAACTTTGCGAGAATGTTTCTTTATATAGAAAGCATTTGTTTGATTTAATTTTCATAAACTTTGTCCAAATGTTTCACTCATTAACATTTAGGACAAATTCAAACACTGGTTATTAGGACCAAGGATCAGAGCACAAGGTCAATTTAAAGCTAAACCTTGTTAACACTTAAAGAGACGAAATATTTTGATTGGATAAAAGTCCTGATCAAGACTTTCTTCCCTTGATTTCTGTTTTGAGTGTGAGATAAAAGGTATATAAGTTTTATCTGGTGAGTGATAAAAAAGGTTACCATGGTTATAGCTTTGCATTGATAGTCCACCCACTTACCTGAATAGGGAGAGCATCAGATTTGTATTGTTTAGTTGGTTTGGTTATCAGGCAAGGTAAATTTTCTTTGACACCATTTATCTTGGACATTGAATTTAATGGTAGTCTCGTACAACTACTTAATAAGTCATGTGGGATAAGTAGTCAATTAGTTGCTGAGAAATTGGTAATTACTGGTCAGTTATCCAGGTAAGATAGTAAAAGTGGACCAACCACTGAGCTATGATAAAAAAATGTGTTATAGTAGTGTAAAATCCAAACAAACATGCACATTAAGTACACTCTAGGTATATTATACTTAGATCAAGTTCATTAAAATCATTGGGGAGTGATATGTTTTCTTGTATCCTCAAGGAAAATTACAGATATTTATAAACAGTTTTCAATTCATACACTAAATAATACTTCATTTAATTTTCGTTGACCTGAATGCTAGATGTCTATGAAGTTGTTTGATAAGTATATTAATGATATAGTTGGGTTAGAAACAGGTAGATCTTAGATTAAAATATTGTCCATATAAATCTGGTGTTGACATGTGGTTTCTCTGTATTTTTCCTTTTCTACCCGTTTGGATTGATTTTGTAAAGGTTTTTTTTCATAATTTGCATTTCATTTATTGTGCTGCTTATTATTTTATTTTCAATCCTGAAGGTGATGATATCACAGAAACCCGAAGATCATTAAATTTGATTCAATTTTTACTCAGTGTTAGACATGTTGTTTTCATTCCTATCTTTATCATTCAATTTGCTAATTTGCAGATCCAGGAAGGACAAGAAGAAGGAAAGAGATAGGGATCGTAGCAGAGACCGAGAAAAGAAGAAGAAACATAAAGAAAAGGATCGAGAACGAGATCGTGAAGAGAAGAAGGAAAATAAAGTCAAAAGGGATTATGATGAAGAGGAAAAAATCTTGTATGAGGAGGAAGAGAAGGCCCATGATAATAGGAAAAGCAGCAGTGATGAAGATGATGACGATGATGATGACGACGATGATAAAAGTAGGGGAAGTAGTCCAGAGCCGATACCTACGCGTATAACTAATTCAACTGTTAATACAGATGATTTACAGCAAGTTGATATGGAGATGAGTGATTGAATGAACAAAATGATATACAACGGTATCTCTTGCCTTTTGTATATTCTCCGGTTGATTTTAAGGGAAACAGTTTACATGTTTTGATGTCATAGTTTCTCTTTTGAGCTGAAGGTGAACTTGTTTATTGATTGTTTTGAATGAGTTAATATTAAGTAAAAGATAATAAAGATAAACATTGACATATGTTTATCTTATGTATGTTATGATTTATTGCAGACACAGTTTGGTCACAACGTGAGGGTGTAAACATTTTATGTTGTAAGGTGTATTGAAGAAATTTTGCACATTTTATCTTAAAATCAAAAGCTTAGAAAATGAATTCAATATCAACATAAGTGCATGTTTTATATCTTATTCAATTTAGTAGATACATTTTGTTTAGCTGTCATGAATTGTTTTCTGATTATAGATAGATTTGTAAAGAGGTGTTTGATACAACATAATGAACGAAATGCTGAATTAAGTAGAGATGGGATATAATGTTGTTTGTATTTTGATATTGTACTTTTCTAATTGTAAAACTGCTCTTTTCTTTCATTTCATGAGTAGATTTCTGTATTCATTGATCAAGCTTACATTGTACATGACCAATAAAAAAAATATAAATGGGTGTTAACGTTATTGTTTTAATTTCTTCAAATGTTGCTGTACAATTGTAGTTTAATTGTATGATGTTGCTACAATATAAAATATTAATGGTAGAAAATAACCTATGCTTTGAAGTAATCATGAGTGTCTCATGACAGATGAGTTTCAGGTCAGGTGCAGAAATGTCATTATGATATAAATTCATAATTGGCTGAAAACTGGCAAATACTACAAAGGGAACCATATTGATATATCATATTTAACATTATCAAAACAGGCTAGTAAAAGAGTTTCTTGCTTGCCCTTATTATTACAGTAAGAATATAATATGTAAAAACAAAAAGAATAATAAAAAAATAGCTTTTTACAGATGAAAACTGGTCTTTGTATGAAAAAAGGGAAGCAACTCTGTCAGACTGGCTCTCTAGAGACAAGATATGTGGAAGTAATTTATCTAGATGTTATTGTCGAGTGATCTGGTATGTTTCAGAAAAGAAAATTTTGAAGTTTTGTGACCCTTGGCTATATTTTGATATCTGGATGACATAGGTCGCCTCACTACAAATTTCAAGCAGGCACACCCCCACACCCCGAGTAAAACCAAGATTTTCTGTAAGCGGCTCTCTCACATGATTGAACTGAAATATGCAGGGGTTCAAACCCAAACCGTTGAGAGGCAAGTCTTTTGAAGTCGAAGACCTTAACCACTTGGCTATGGACATTCCTATTACCTAGATAACAGACTCAAACCATTTGAAGAATTTTGTTAGAGCTCCATGCAAAAAAAATTCTATGGCAAGTTTGAAGAAAATATTGCCGGAGAGGTTTCAGGGATGTTGCTTGAAACAAACAGTTGCAGCTCACAAACAACTGTTCTTTAAGCTCACATTAGCTAATAATAAGAATAATTCAAAAAAGCTTGAACAATTTTATTGCAAATATTGATGCACCTAGAAGAATTCCTGACATTTTCCTAATTTACAAAATACATAATAATAGAAATATTTCTGTTAAATGCTAAGCAAATCCAGTTTATATGCACTTATCAAAATATATAATTGAAAGCAATATAATGTATGTGTATATTTAAAATGTATACTAAATGTTATTTCAAGACACTTGCAGAACCCTGTAATCATCGCACACTTTATAAAAATACATGTACATGATAAAAAATTTACTCCACTGGTAATTTTCCTCAGAGTTATTACAATTTTGCCCCGCTTAAGAATAATCATAAAACCATCTGTTTTAATAAATAAGTAATGAATAAATAGGTATAGCTAAGCAATTATCTCGGAACATCAATCTTATTTATAACACTGGCAAGTAGGTAGAAAAAATCCATACAAATGATATTAATAATGATTTAGACCAACAGTTGTCTTATAATACCTTCGAAATGAAATGTTATCTTTATAAAAATAACACATATATGCAAAACATACCTAAAGCATACGCATTCATCAAAAGAAGTGAATAAGAACTACATTTAAAATAAATTTAAGTGGTGTTAACACATGATAAAACTTGCTGTCTACAATACAGTTAAATAAGTCTAAAAGAAAAAATACTTTTACTTTGCATGTCTGAAATTGAAAGATGGTGGTCATTTTTTATTTGAACAAGTGGGGGGAAAAACGGCAGAAGATGTGAAGCAAATAAGCAATGGAATGATTAAAAAAAAATGAAAAGCCTAACAAATTTGCAAATGATTAGGCATTGTTAATGTAAGCATGATAGTTAGTATAGGTAAGTGTTTAATAATATGCATTAACAAAAATAATTGGTCAAGCCTGCCGCAGGCAGGCGACCAATTATTTTTGTTAATGCATATTATTAAACATTAACCTATTTAATGATCAACATTATTTTTTTCACCAAAAACAAGACATTTCTCTAAATCACTGATACCTCCGCCCTTTCGCTCTACAAGATGTCTACACCTTGTCAAGTTTCTAACATGTCACATTTAGATAAGCTTAATAAATGACCTTTTCAACATATAATCAGGCACATTTTGTACTGAAATGTCACAGAATTTATACCTTAATCTACAGTAAAAGACTATCATGTTTCTATAAAATATCTGGAAAAAAAAACAGTGAGGAAAACGATGCAATTAGGTAAAAACAATAGAGTTAATGAAATAAGTTCATCCTTTTAAAATAAATGGAAAATGTGAGAAAAATACATTAGAGATTATTAATTGATACAAATCAGTTATTAGCTTCAAGTTGTTCACTAACATTTAAAATCCCTATTGATTTGCTCATTTGAAAAACAGTTCTTTTTTTCAGTGTGGAGGGGGTCCATTTAAAATGAGTTTTCCAGCCAAAATGTAATCATTGTATTCTTGATATCAAGGATTGTTAATGCAGTTCATTCCTATCAAGTGAAAGAAAATAATGTTTAGGTTAGTTTTTCTAGAAAATATAAAGTTTAAAACAGTCAGCAATTTATAACAGACATTTTTCTTAGAGTTAAAATGATTTAAAAAAGTTACTATGTAATCGTTTGTCTCTGCGTGCCCCACATATATGTAATAAATCAATTGATTGTATCCTCACATTTAGAAACACCTGACCTCGACTAATTTTTTTATGTTGGCATTGTTTTGCTAACCTTGACATTTTACAAATCAGAGTGTAAACCACACCTCTAACTCCTCCCTAATATAATGCATTATTGAAATTTGTTAGACTGTGGTTAGACGACAGATTAAGTGAATTTTATTTAGTTAATACACATTAACCAAAGTTAGACTAAGCAGAAATTTGAAAAATACTAAAATGTGATTGGACAAAAAATAATGTTGATCATTAAGAGGAATTTCTGGTCTATTTCTATGTACAATTAAAGTACATTTGTCCCTAATTTTATGTCTTTCTGAAAGGTGGTGTCTAAAATCAGATGATAAACAAATGCAAGAAAAAAAATACTTGTTAAGATTTAAGCATGCAATAAAACAGTTCTTCTATCAAGGACATTGGTGGGAGTGGAAATTGCATTCTGCAATTGAGTTTAAAGGGACTCCATTGAGTTTTTTTTAATTGACTCAAAATTATTTATAAAATTACAAATATTTCCATGAAATTGAGTAAAATATTATACAACATAAAACCCTCATTTATAAACTAAATAACTGAAACAAAATGGGCAATGAATTGCCCTACATAATATCTGATCCATTTTTACTGAGTGGAAGTTGTTCAAAAGTTGTTTGTCCATATATTTGGGTGAAAATTTATTAACTGGTACATTAGAAGAATAAAAAGTGCCAATCAGATGCATTTAAACAATTGTAAAATGATAAAAAAAATATGCTATACATCAAGTTAAAGCCATATTTGACAAATGATTTCACAGAAAATGAATTAGCAGATTGTACTGAAGGTTCTGGTGAGCTCTAGAGCTTAGATAGGCACTGGTTTCATGTAACTTACAGTCTTGTACATGTACTCAATTGACAATTGCCTTAAGGTGACAACAGACACTTTCCGTGGTACTCACATAAATGTCATTTAAACCAACTTATTTTAGTAATAGTTGTTATTTATTTAATCTTTGTGCATTAAATGTCGTTGATCAACATAAAAAATAACATATTTGAAAAAAATGACTTTGTAAATGATTGATTTTTAATAAAAATCCTAAAATTTTAAATCGTCATATCAAAGTCATTTTTTATTTTTTTGTCATCAAACTTTTGGAAAATAAACATACTTATAATATCTGGGGAACCGTGTCTCAATTTTTTTCTATCTTTTCTCAAAAAAATATTACGTAACGTCAAACATTTTATGCGACTTTTTTCACCATACATATTACGTAATTAAAGATAATTAAGTCGCTGATTGAGCAAACAAAAATCCCTGACACGGTTCCCTCCGTAAATAAATTCCCTTTCATGTGCTTTAAACCGCATGTTAATTGCTTGATTATTAAAAAAGTTATGCCGATTCAAAGTTAGTCCGACCCGCATCAAACGAAGTGTCATAAATCGGCTGTTCTCTCTCGGACCCCTACGTTTCACGCTAAATAATTACATTATACACAAATATCGCACCAGAGAGGGTCACAAGTTGCGCTAACATACTCAAACAACATTTTATGACCCAGTGACATCTGACCAATTAAAAAGTTGCTGATTAATATCAGTTTATAACAGAAATTTCTTCAAATCTTAACGTGGTTTACTGTCGGTCGCACATGTCACGTGACTTTCGGTAAAATTTGAGGCACTCGGTGGGGGGAAATGGAACGTATTTGCGCACCGCTAGCGGGGTATTTAATTGTTTCACTTTTGAAGATTATTATTATTATCATCAGCATTATTATTATATTATACCAGTGTCACTCTGTCTGTGTATTCGTGTATGAAATTCCGTTAAAATATAAATTAAAATAACAAAAAACTGAGCTTCTGATGGTCTTTTAAAGTCCATGGTAAATGTAAAAATAAAAACGAGATATTATATATTTCTTCCTCCAAATTGAAACAAATGCTTGACATATTATAATAGAAATAAAAGGTATCACTCGATCATTATGATCTGACCTTTATGACTTCTTTTATCATGAAAATCATCTATGCACGGCATAGATATCCAGTTTCTACTGGGATATACAATAAATTCCATACTTTGTCCCAGGTTTATTAGTTCTGTGTTCGATTTACTGGCGAACAATTTATTCAGAGCATTCACTGATAGTATATATTAATATCTTTTTTTATTGATTCATAGAGAAATGATCATCCATAAACAATCTAAAATGGTTTAGAAATTTGTTAGGGACACCTTACCACAAGTCATATAGGCGTTCACATAAAAAATGTTGTCTGTTTTTGTTGTTGTTTAACTTGACATTGTTAGAAAACGAGGTTGAATGTAAAGCAAGCCGATGAATCCGTACAAAAGTCCATAAACTCAATGTAATATCTATCAGATTAACGGGACAGACAAATTATTTTCACACATTATGGATATTTTAGCAACTATATTTTAAATCAACCCGTGGTCGTGCGATTTGCCGCTATGCTTAATTATTTATGTTTCATACATTATGTTACGTACATTGGCCGACAATTTCTTATTTTATAAAAATGCTAAATAAAAGGTAGACGATATTCATAAAAGATGTACGTTATTTGTACGATACATGAATTACGAGTAGTATGGACCAGTATGGACGGGTAATTCACGGATATATGGAAATACCGATTTCCCTCATTGATGCCTCAACAGGGGGCGGAGCGTTATCGATAATTGACAGGTTACGCGAATAGCAGATAAAAATGGTACAAGTACCGTTTTAAAACGTTTAAAAACACATTTTTTGGACTAACTGCTTCCAAAATTAAATCACGAATGTGTTCAGAAAAGGTTGATAAATCTACTAAGCAAAGAATCTCATTTTAGGTATTTTCAGTAATAATTGACTCCGTTGTCACCTTAACATGTATTTAATAATTCATTTAAGGTAACACATAGCACACATTGAAATTCCTTTATAAAAACATAAAATATCACACACACACACATGTATAACTCGAAACCTGTCGATACAATTCATCTATACCCTTGGTATACAATCATAACATTCATTAATGTTCCATAAAGTTGGATAAAGAGAAAAAAACCAACAAAATATTAAGAGGATATTTTTTCGTTTGAGTGAAATATGGAATTTATTTTCACGAAACATGAAAAAATGCCACATATTTTCACGAGCCGGGACGGCGAGTGAAAATATGTGGCATTTTATCATGTTGAGTGAAAATATATACCATATTTCACGAAAAACGAAAAAATAACCTTTTTATTTAATTTCATTATCCAAGAAGTGGTTACGAACTCAATTGCTTGCTACGCAACTGCAATTGTACAGCGCGCCGTAATATATTATTGCGTCTTGTTTTGCATGCGATATTTGGCGCTGCATTGTGACGTCACGTAAGCAACTCTTTTAAACGTCTGTACAGCGTTAATAACTGAATTAAAGATAATGGTGTTCGGATTTATTTTCTTAGTTAGACCATTTTCTATCATTCTAGATAGTTTTCAAAACAAAATTCAACAAAAAGTTGTTTTGTATTTATCAGATTTTTCAAACAAAATGGCGAAAGAAGTCCCTTGAAATAAATATGAGTTTCGACTCCGCCCACTTTCATATTTATATTTCATATTTATTTTTAAAAAATATGAAATATATTTGACTGATATAGCACCATATTTCACGGGTAAAATTAAATAAAGTATGATATTTCTATTGCTTTTATCATATTTGAAATACTTATGGAAAATGTGCACATTGTAGACCAATCCACTTTAATGTGTCAAGTTTTTTTCAAGTTGCAAATAAAAATGCATGTAAACAAAAAGAAAGTTGTCTGCCCCTGCAGAACATGATATAATGTCACACATATGCTTATTATACTTTATTTATAATGATGTCATTTAATTAAGACAGTTCACATACATTAAGTAACTCCAAAATGAGGGTTGGTAATTCATGCTATCAATACAGTATTCCAACCCAAGAGTTGGCCAGATAAAACCAAGAGAATAAATCGCATCATTTATTCTAAGCAATAATTTTGCAGTCTTTAATTTTTATTTGTCCATTGTAAAGCACCTTATCTCCAACCTCAAAAGAGATCACAGTCTTAAGCCAACAGTTACATGAATATTGTTTACAGAAACACCCAGAAAAAAACCCATGTCATTTGCAATGTTCTAAAAATGCCAGTTATAAAAATAATTATAACTAAGGTAATTATTATGAATTTATAATAAGATAACCTTTGTAGCACTTGTCCTTTTAAACTGAACCACTCAATCTGCATGACATTTCCGTGAACATAACAAATTTTTCAAAAAATGATCATGAAAGTAATATCTGTTGATGAAACTGAAAAATAATTCATGTATATTTCGCAACAATTTCAAATAACAATACATGTATATACATATCCATGTATAAACACTAGACATTATAAATTTAACTCTCTGCAACATATGACTAGTTGTATAGCTTTATTTGTGATGGGTGAAACAAACAAGCAAGATTTTATTGCATCCCCTGACTCACTGAAGCTTTCATAAATTGTAAAATCTTTAAAAATATGATAATGTAAATAACAATTTTAAAAATATAAATATAAAGAGACAATATAACTAAACATTGGGATTGACACAACAATATTGTTACTATATTTAGCTTAATAAACAACTTATATTGACAAGGTCATTTTACAGGTATCATTATAATAATGGGATTATGTTTCAAACAATGCCATTTAAATCCATATCTATATAAGTGCCATATTAATAACTAAATTATTTGCACAGTAGATAAAAAACATAAACTACTTTGTTAATATAAGACAGGGTCAACACTTTGTACAATAATGTGAACTTTATCATTTCTATTTTATCTACATGGTTTCTTTAATGAACTTAAAAGAAAAAGGGTGTGGCAGTGCAGAACAATGTGAGCATGTAACCCCATAAATTCCTGCAAGCATGATAAACATATCTGGTATGTTACAGATTTATATGATTTCTGTACAGATGGATTTTTTTATGATAACCAGTGAGAGTCTGAAGATATCCCCCACACTAAAGGTCCTGTACCCAAGATCTCAAGCTGAGAGGACAACCCCCTGGCATACAATTAGGAAAGACTACAAATTTGTACAGTCTCGACAGATTTTATACTGTTGGCGGTTTATTGCTAATATATTGGTCAACTGATTTATCTTTGATTAAAAGACTCCGACTAATTAAAGGCATTTCAATTTCAACCCCTACTGAATTTCTTTATTGGACTTGTCCAGTGACATTTTTGGAACTGTTCAGTATCAATTTTTGGGGATATGATGTTAAAATTTAAAGTTACTTACGCAACAGTATAAAGCCTGGTCAGACTGCAAGGATGTGCTGGCTGGCCTAGCTCTATACTGTTAGCAAATACTCTTTGGTTCCAGTAGATTAAATGTAAAAGTAAGACAACCCATTTCAGTCATTGTAAATACAGTAATGTAGAGGGTTTTGAATTATCATTACTTTTATATTTAAAAAAACCCAACTCATTCATACATAACATAGCATTAAAACAATGTAAATTCTAAATAAAAAAAACATAACAGAACATAAATTTAAAAATTTACCCTCTCATTTACTACTAATTAACATGCTAATAATTATACTATACCCTCTCGCATTTTACTTCACAGTCCATTCTTTAACAAGTGTACAAGATCTTATCAATAAATCTATACAGAAACATATGGCACACTTTTCAAGCTTGAACATACGTAAATATAAAATACATTTATATCTTAAAGCTGTATTATGTTGCTGTAATACAATACATGTATATCAAATTAGTTATTTTCCTTGCAGGATGATCACATTAAATATCCCAGTCCTGTCAACAGGTTTCCATTGGTGTCACTGATAACTTCCCAGCAAGATCAAGCTGAAAAATTAAGACAATAATAAAATACAAAAACCTATCAGCTGACATGATATTAGCCTTACTTCTTGAAAACATTTGTCTATGTTACAAGATCTGGAAGAGATACATTTGTAAATTGAACTGATATCAAATATTACATTTGATTATTATCAATCCATGAAACTCCATCGTTTAATACTATGTACAAATTTTGTTTATTAAACTATGTACAAACTTTGAAAAACAGGATCATTTTTGAATTTTGTATAAAAATAATGAAATGGTTTCTGTATTAAATACTAAGAAAGTTCCTGTATATGAAAACTAAATAGTTTTTGACTTCAAAAAAGTGTTTCAGTCACCTTCATGTGTTTCAGGTAAGTGCATACCTACCTCTAATACTAAAAATCCACATGTATGAGATCCAAAACAAAGTGGATTTATTTTTCAGATACTTTTACTTTTTCTCTTCTGAATGCATGATAAATGAAGAATAAAGAGTGCTTTTATAATGTTTTTAGTTAAGATGATAAAAAATTCTCCTACTTATTACTGTATAAGATTATTAGATATTTGATATTACTTACTCCAAATTGTATTTGATTAGGATGATATGGTATACCCCCTCTCTGATCACACAATGCCATATGTTGTCTTTCTGGATCTCCAGCGACTAGAACCTCTTCCTCATGCTCCATCTGTTAAATCAAATATCAAATTATTATATTGAGAAAAGTTGGTCAGGAATTATTTTAAAACTTGTAGTAATGTAGTGCTTTTTACTTTACCATACATATTGCTTTTTCTGTGAGTTTTTTCTCTCTCCTTTTTTGTTTAAACAGAAAGGATCTTAGTAAAATTTTGTGCATAATATCTTAAAGATAAAGGAGTTTTGAAACCTTATCACTGAAAATCAAGTTTCATAAAATTTCATTATATACAGCTCATTAATTTATGCACAGTTAAAATCTATCCAGAAATAACGGAATTGTTGACCGGACACGACAATCAGTGCACTTTAAGTATCATGACTTGAGACATACAAGTGTGGCATTGACTTAAGCTAAAGACCATCGTTGTCATGTCCAACACTTAATTATTTAAAAATCAATCCAGGAATGACAAAACTGTTGAGCAGACATAAACATCAAAGCACTTTACTAAAAATTTTCTTCAAGGTCAAAATGTGACATTGATTTTTGTGCTACAGGCCAGGGTCTTACAGTTGCACATAAAAAAAAAAATCCAAAATTGTATACCAACGGAAAGATGAACAGAAGCTTTTAGGGGGAGGATACTTTATACTTGCTGAAAAGTCCTGCTATGTCTGCTTAATACCATAAAGGTAAATTTATTAATCATCTTGACTTATTTCTTTATTATTATTTATATTGTGAAACAAATAAGAAATGAAACATGTAGGAGACTAGTTTCTCCTAATCATTGTCATGTTTTTAATTGAGCTACTGCACTTACTGGATCAAGCTCTCTGCAAATATTCATCAAATCATCTAGTCTCTCAGAAAATCCTGGAGCAAATACTTCTGGATTTATAGCTATAAAACATTGACCCTGAAACATGAATATTAATTAATACTCTGAAATGCAATCTAATTATACACCTTTAATATTGATTTGTTTGGTCTAGGTAAAACAATTATTTCTATAGTTTATTAAAAGAAAAGAGAATTTATTCTTTCATGAGAGTTCATTTATGACTTTATGCAACAGTTACATCTATGAATGAAAATAATCTAAAAGTACTATGCAGATAAAATATAATAAAATGTCACTGTTTATGTCAGCTCTAGCTTTAAGAACATACTTGAGTCAAAACTAACTTGAATTGTAGTAAAGAAACTAAAATTTCAACCTACCAAATTGGCGACTGTATCTGTATTTTTCCATCTCCGTACTTTAGGTCCATATGCTGCATTACCCATAATACCACAGAATATTTCAACCATCATAGCTAGACCATACCCCTTATATCCACCTGTTAGTTCAGCTCCACCTAGTGGCATCAAACCACCTCCACTCAACACTGGCTTTGGATCATTGGACACCTGAACAATAAAGATATTTTACACCTCTCATCTTAGTTTTTACCCAAAGATTTGGTTTAACAGGCGCTGAACTTCAAAAATAGACTTTTACAGCTTCCATTTCTGGAACTGTCCATTACCAATATTAAAGGTATCAACAAAATATTTTTTAAGTTCGACAGTCAACCATAAAGAGTCTGGTCAGAGGCTTGCATGGCTATATACTAGTGGTAAAGGCTCAGGGAAGTTAAAGTTTAAGTCGCATCTTCCCTGCCAATGTCAAATCTCACTTTTCTATCTTAACTAGTAGAGGTGCAGATGCCCTGCTATACACTTGAGTTCACATCTTCACAGAACCACTGATCTTCAAGTTGAAACAAAATAAATCATTATGTTCCTTACAGGATATATGGCAGTACATTTAAGCTTGCAACTATAACCAGGCAAAAACCAACTTGTCAATTAATCACCAATTTATAGGCAAAAGAAAGTTGTAGATGAAACATACTACTAGCTAATACATAAAGTTCATTAATACAAGTTGTCTGTTTGATAATTTTAATTGAACATGATAATTGAGCCATGCCATGACAAAACCAACATAATGGGTTTGCGACCAGCATGGATCCAGACCAGCCTGCGCATCCGCGCAGTCTGATCAGGATCCATGCTGTTCGCTTACCAACCCTATTACAAGTAGAGAAACTGATAGCGAACAGCATGGATCCTGATCAGACTGGTCTGGATCCATGCCGGTCGCAAACGCACTATGTTGGTTTTGTCATGACGCGGCTCATATATTCTAGAGCATTACATACAATGATCACGATAACATGTTGTAACAATTACTCAGTTTGTACTTAAACTTACTTACTACCATGCTGATCTACACCCCAACCAGCTGGAATTCTTATATTCTTCCTGTCATGAAGTTCTATCTGTAAACATATTTTAATAATAAAATATAACTAGATATCATTAAAACTTATGCATAAAATAATGACAAGGTTGTTTAGTATTTTCCCACCTACTCCATCAACATATGATGAAAGGCCATTTAAAAATGCTTCATGTCATGTTCAGAGTTGAAAGGTATAGAATTAGATTAGAAAAATATTCTATTTCTGTTTAAATCTACATGCCTATACATTGCCAATAAAAGATTAAATTAATAATATATGTATATTAATTTTCTGTTTACAACAAAATAATTGTTACCTTTCCTAAGGCACATGTTGAGGTAGCCATATCAAGTACAAAGCTATCACCATTTTTACCTGGAGCAGCAAAACTGATTGGATTTGTTCCTAGGACAGCCTGGTCAATAAACATACAGAAATATCAATAATAGAAATATCAATGATTCTTTAGAATTTCAAGCATTATTTTTCATTTATTTTTATGGTTATGAAAGTAAGGTGAAATTCATCTTTACAAATAGCTACTCTTATTAACTATTACCACACTAAATATCTTGAATGGACTTGTCTGTATTTCAATCTGGACAAAACAATTCATCATTTTTTGTACAAATATTAAAAATATGTACAGATTTAATCGAGAACATTTCATAGATCTGCTTTGCTGATCTTGCTTTGTACTAGTCTAGTCAGATGGGTAGAGTCAGTTGGTAATTGTAGGGAAAGGTTAAACTACTTATAAGTAAAAACTTACCTTCTTTGACCTTGTTGGAACTTGTAGAGGTGATGTATTTGTAAATGACATGCCCTGAAAATATGTAAGTATGCAAACAGCTCTGTATGTGATAAAATTTTAAACATTTAACATTAATTCTAAGGAAAGTACAATTAATATAATTAATTTGCATATAAATTGGTCAGAAAAATAGATCATAGTAAAAGAATTTCATCAAGACAATCAAAAATTTACAAAGTGTTGATGACTACATATGTTATACATAAAGTGGAACATAAACCTTCACAATTAGTCTATTTTATCTTTAAAAATGTAGAAAGTTGTTGAGAATTGGCAATATTTATGTCAAAAAAGTATACCATAAGTCCTTCGTTAAGAGCCTGCATTGCATACCATCCTGCTATTCCATAATGATTGGAGGCTGTAATGGAAATATGCTTTATTCAGATTTCTTAAGAATCTTTTATTGTAAATATATCTATTGCATATAATTTATATTTGACTTTATAATAGATATTATATCATTCATATTTTATATTATCTATATGGATTTCAAAAGAAGAACTTTTGCATACTTAGTCATATTAAGCATCTAGATAGATTTAAGAAGTTTCACAATTTTATCCCATAAACATAACAAATAAATATGAACATAAGATTCTCATTCATAGATTCAATTTCAAAACATTGTATTTAGTAAAAAAAGAAATAAATAAATGAAAGAATTTATTTTGTTTAGCAATTAAATGTTTTTGTTAGCAGTAATTTTTGAAGGTCGGTACATTATAGCAGGAGAGGAAAGAAATAATATCTTATTTGAGGCCTCATTGACAAGGCTTCAGTATTTGTAATAGTTTAATTATGAGATCATTTTAGACAAAATATTGAAGAAAACATTGCAATATGAGGGTTCTATAGATTTTATTGATAACTGGTAAAATTAATGTTCCTACCATTAGCAACCACCCAGCCAACTCCTACATTATGTGCTTTTTGTATCGCCAGTCCCATAGCAAAATCACCAACAACAGGGCCTAGAACATTGTTTCCATTCACCAAGGCTGTAGCCTCAGTTTCCTTTGCTATAACTGGTTCTTTGTCACTTACTGTGATACCACTTTCAATGTCATGAACATACATATCTGAAATAAAATAAGTAATAACAAAAAACTATTTTCTTGATTGTGACTAATAATCTGTAGCATCAATAAAAAAGGACTATATTATAAATCACTTATTCTTCTACTTCCACTTTTCTAACCATTTAAGTTATTTTGGAAGGTAGCTGATTGGTTTGCAGAATAAAGTTGATCATGGCAATGTATATGGCAGTATCGTCTGCAAACAGGCAAACCTTGGAATCAATGCTGATGGTGGTGGTGTTGGTAGTTTTCACTCCAGATCATGGGAGAAAGCCGCATTGAATTTACCAGAGCACAGTTCAGCCATAGCATCGTTCCTGGGCATGCTGTCAAACTGTTTAACTGTTTATCAGTACTAGTTGCCTTCACTTTCGCAAGGAACTGATTACTTCTGTACATGCCAGAGCAGAGGTACAGTGCGAATGACTGTAGAAAGGATTTCATGATCAATCACAATGAAAGTGGCCTGTACCCTCTGGAAATCGAACACAGGTTACCTGATTCACAGTCCAGCGCTATACCTATTGCTATTGCTATTCAGCTAACCGTGGTCATTTATATACATGTAGGTGAAAAAGTGGAGGGATTCTAAATTTGAGCCTTGGAGGACATCTGACTGCAGTCTTTTAGCTAGAAAACTTTTGAACCAAAGAAGACTTAACTTCTGATTACATACACATATGTTTATACATTTAGTACACTTGTGTATTTTCAGCAGATCATCATTAATGGACTTTTTATGGAAAATAAACCCTAACATTGGAGAGAGCTCTTTGGAGAGTGTATTGAAAACTATTTGCAATAAATAATCAAGACCAAATACTATATATGGGTTAAGTTGGGAAGTTTCTTCATCCATATTGCACCTATTTGGATATCTGGCATAGTTCTGATGCTATCATGGTGGATGATTGATAATTTTGTATAAAGTTTATATTATATAGGGATGCAAGTGATTACAGGTATTTTGGGCTAAATACTGACTGAATGTGTTTATTTAGACTTAGAGCTGTAGCCTTTGTACTGAACTTTTGGGTTGTTTAGAATTATAAACTGATTGATACGGGGAAGTCAAAGGCCTGGCTATAGACTACATGTGTATATTTAAAAAAAAATCAAATGAAAAACAATTTAAAATATATAGAATTCTATACCTATCAATGAAATTTTCAGTGTCAGTACTAGAGGGACGCCGCCATTTTCAATGTAACTCAATGATAAAAATCAGTGTATTTCGATAACTGAACAGATCTCAGCTTTTCAGATTAATAATAATCGTCTAGTGTCCCGAGTGAAAACGGAAGCGAGTACACAAAATACCGAATGACAATTCAAAACGGAAAAATGAGAGGATTTTTTACTGACTTCCCCGTTCATAGGCTTTGCCTAATTTCATATTACTGGAGTACAGCCTTTTAGTTTTGGGTTTATCACATTACTGATATTAGTATAAAGGACGTTTTTCGAGATTCTGGTTATAAACACAAAAACAATTTTTCACTTACCTAGCCTATTTAAGCCATGACTGTAGTGACCACGATAGTCAGCAGTCATTAAATTTCCAGCAAGACTAGTTGCATGTGCCTCTTTTGTCCCCACTTTCTTCATACAATCAATGATAAATCGTTTAACCTCATCTTTGGGAACAGCTTTCCATTTATCCTTTGGCGTGAAATCTGTACAATATCTACATGACAACGTCCAAATCGGTCTAAATTTTGTAAAACACATATTCAATTTTTGACATGCCATTGTTGACTTTTTGCAAAATTTTCGTACCTTTCTAATTGAAGAGCATATACTTCATTTGAAAACTTCGGACTTTTCCGCTAAATTCAATTGTGCCGAGGATGCCCGATTGAGAAAAAAAAGATAATTTGCCAAATTATTGCAGGATTATTTGTTGATTTTTATTGCGATAAAATCAATCTTTTGAAAGGTAAGAGAATGTTTTACAGTTTTGTAACATTTGTGTTCAGTTTATCAAACCTCAAATTATTTTTGTAAATAAGACAGCAGATTCTTTTACACTAACGCAGTCAGTGTCAGCCAGCTGGCCCGGAAGCATCTCGGCCCAATACACATTCGGCACGGGTAAACTTTGGCTTTATTTATTTAATAACTGTAAATAACATCTTTGACCATTACCTTTTTTAGTTTTATTATGAAATAATGATCATTTCACATTTATACATATATATATAATATTTATACAATTTCTTTTTTTTCCGAGTAAGTGGCAAATAAGAGTGTGAACAGAAATCTATATGTCTTACTATTGTTAAAAATAACAACAGATAATGAAAGTTGACATTGTAGTCTCAGACGCAGTGATTGGTCATTTTGCAAGGAAAAAAAAAATATATATATATAATTAGTAAAGGACAGCAACTTGCGGCTCATTTTTTTTGCCTTCATCCTAATGTGAACTCCATAACTCCATCATTTTTCCACAAAATTTCAAAATCTTGGTACCAAATGGTAGGGAATTGATTATTCTTAAAGAAAACAAAGCTGTCATAACAATGATTTGAAGTAATAAGTAGTTTTTTAATCAATTATCTTAAGTTAACATTACGTGGAAAAACAAGTGAATATATAGTAAAGAAACAGACCTTTAATCCTGTTGAATAACTTGTTACAGTTACTTAAATGATAATTTCTTTAATTTGAATAAAGACGTCACAATTGTAACTTAAGAGAAATGAAAATTGGAACCGGTCACACATGTGCACATATTGCAATGGCAAATAGTGAACGTCTAATTTTAAATGACAACAATAAACAGTAATTTGTTTAAAACTGCTTGATATAAAAGAACATGCCAGAAAAAATATATGAGCTACAGAGTAAAAAAATATTAAACTTGTGTCACCACAAGTGTAGGTCAACAAATTTGTGACCGCTTCAAGACTACTGAAGGTGTTCACTTAAATTTTAACATATGATATGTCTTTCATGACCAGTTTGAGGTCACTTTGATAAAGAAGATTTATTTATTTGTTGTTTCTTTGCTGTGTCCAATATTGAATTAGTTTATAGTGTTTCCTCTGATGTCACCTTTTGTTATCCAAGAAGTAGTTGGTTGAGATTCTAGCTTTATATCTGGTTACTATACTTTTTAGTGTTATAGTACAATGTTATTAATCTTGATTACTTTGGGTTTTTCTTCTCCAGGAAACTATAATTTGTGATGGCTGAAGGACTTACATCTCAGTTCCCAACCTGCCTAGATGACAGACCTTATAAGTAAATCATATCAATTTATTTAAGCTGGCTTTTAATATATTATCATTATATGCATTCAGGGTTATAGTTAGGAATTTCTGAGGGCATATTGCAAAATAATTTCTAGGCAGTTGGCTCGGGTTGGAATATTAGTTTAGTATTATTATCATTATATGCATTAGTTTATAATTATATCAGATACAGTCTGATTAAGTTTCATGAATATAAGACCTCCCAGGAGTTGTCATTTCATACTGACTCATGAAAGCATTATAAATTATACAAAGCTGCCCAATTAATCACATTTTATATTGTCTTTTCATGTTACATAAAAAGATACTTCTTATAAAAATCATTTGAAAACAAACAAATTCATGTGTTGAAAAGCAGTATCAAATGAAATTTATTCAATTGTTGTAATTGTTATTTGTACAGATGTTTTTCGGATGAATATTGTAAGTCATTCTTTAAAGTGCTGCAGCAACTGAGATATGATGAGTCATTCTGTGATGTAAGTCTACAAGTAGATGATCAAGCGTTCCCATCTCATAAGGTATTATTACTCTTAAGCTTCCATACAACATGAATTTGTATTTATGTAAACTTAACTACATGTACATTATGTAGAAATGAAATTGAAGTAAAATTGATGGCAATGGTAGGATATAACACATGAGAATACCGCAATTTATTCTGTAACCGTATAGTAAGGAAGTAAAAATATGTGTGTTGAACTATAGAAAATACAAAACGATTTAATTGTGAAATACTAGAACAATATTATTTTAAGAAAAAGGTGAAAATGCATGACTAATAAGTGATAGTTTTGAGTAAATAACAAGGAATTAGAGATATCAATGTTTGTAGAGCAAGTAAAATATTAAAAAAGAAATAGAATGTAGAAAAGTAAATATAGTATGAAATTTGCTGAATTATGGCACTTCTTGAGCTTAAAAAATCTTTGTTTAAGTTTTGCATGCAACATAAATCTTCAAAATTACTGAAAGTACATGTATTCACTTGAAATTAAATGCATGGTTTTAGGATAATAATTGAAGGTTTCTATCCAAGGCCCATAACTCTGACATGGATTTTGACCAAAAAAAATTTGAAATTCTTGGTGCAACATCAATCTTGAAAACTACAACATGGATTTTGACTGAGTTATGGTCCATTTTTAAACTCTTGGTTAAAGTGTTGCTTGCAATACTAATCTACAAAACAGCTGAAGGTATTCACATATAACTTAATACATGTCTGTGGGATCATAATTGATGGTCATTATCACATGCCCATAACTTTACATGGATTTTGACTGAAATATTGCCCTAATTTGTGAAAGAATTTTTTTTAACTTGCAAAATTTATATTTTAAGAAGTATTGATTGTATTAAGTTAAAACTTGTTTCATGCTTTTTGAATCACAATTCAAGGTGACTTTCCAAGGTCCATAACTTGCGCATGGAATTTGAATTAAGGCCCATTGTGAACTTTGGTCAGTATCCAAGACTTGTAACTATGTCATGTACATTATTTGTTTTTTGTGAAGGAAATCTTCCTTCTTTGCCAAATCTTACATTATTCAGGCCATTGTAATACTAAGAAGCACTGAAAATAGTTGAGCATGCTGTCCAACTGACAGCTCTTGTTTTAATTTAATTTAATATTTTTGCTTTTTAAAAGACAATTTCTAAATACATGTACATGTTTTGATATTTTATTATGATAATTGATGTAAATGATATCTAAAGAAGTTGAGGAAAAAGTTTAAAAAATACAGCACTAGATTCATGATATCATTACATGACATTAAATATCTTACATTACAGGTGGTTTTAATGGCAGGTAGCCCTTATTTTCATGCCATGTTTATTAACAATATGGCCGAGCATGACAAACAGAGTATAGATATAGGTGGTGTGTCCAAACAAATATTCTCAATTATATTAGAATTCTTATATTCAGGTAAATAGAATCTTGTATCTTTTACCTTATATATAATGAAAAAATATGTTAAAAATTGTCTTCATTATGTTGTGTTCCTTTTATGGCAACCAGGAAATGACTTTATGCGAAATTGTTTCAATCATAATGAAAATTAAAATTTATAGAATATTTTACAATAGTTTTACTTTAATAATAACTCAAATCAATATTTTTAATGATAGCTCAAATGAATCGTTTTAATGATAGCTCAAATGAATCTTAAAGGAATCAATGAGGTACATGTATTTCTTTTACTTGATTTTTTTCGGTAAGTTTATGTTTGTTGAAAACTGTTTTAAACTTTTTCTGTGATCTGAGTACAATTCAAGAAGTTCCATTATGAGGAGATGAGATATCAGACACTATACCTTGTCTTTTTAATTAGGAAAATTTTGTTTTCTTGTTCAAATATTTAGACTATTATTTTATGTATTCTTAGTAAATAGCCCTAGAAAGTGTCACACAGGCATGTCATCAGTAAACATAAAGAGTTATTATACATGAACCTGATTTCATATTGTTAAAATAATAGTGATAGACTTGAAAATTTATCAGATTTATAAGTGATGCATTATTTTAGATATAATTGTATATAATTATACTGTTCTTTATACATGTTTTATTAATTAAACAAGAATGATATATCTGACATGATAAGGGTTCAGAAAAGAGGCAAAGATGAAGATATAAGTATAATTAAATATTTTATGTAGGTGAGATAGAGGTAACCGAGGATAATTGTGAAGAGCTACTGATAGCTGCTGATATGTTCTCAGTGTCAGAGATTGTCAGTTTATGTTGTACATTCCTCACAGACAAATTACAACCAGAAAACTCTATAGGTGAGTTAGACAACTATCTAGTAGCTTACATAAGGTTGATAGTTCAACCCCAAGTAGACACTCATGCTCAAACTGATACTTGTAGAGGGGACTGATGTTTATTGTCAACAAATAGATACATATGTGCAAATCATCGTTGGAGCTTTACTGATTCAGTGTGATTGAAATCCAAGCAAAACATAATGAAGAAGGTTCAAGTGATATAATTTGTTAGTTAATTAGATAATAGTTTCTATGTATGGGGCCATTTTTGATAAGAGAGCCTCAACTCTCGTCTAGATAAAGCAAAGTCATCTTTCCTTCCAGTGCTTGCTCAATTAATATACAATGCACTGGAAAGCACTAGTTAAAGTGGAAAGCTGCCATGAACTTTACATTGTTCTTATGATCTTAAACCCCAACTAAGTTAAATAATGATAAGAAAAAGCTTTAGAAAAATCTGGCATTGCTGCTTTCTCTACATCATAAACAATCTTGACAAAATTTTTGCAGTTTTGAACTTAAATTTTGAATAATACAATATTTTGAATATTACCTGTATTATTTCATTATCAATTGAATAGAATTATATACATGTATATTGTAGGTATATATCTGTTTGGTGCTACAATATCATGTGATCCTCTCAAGAAAGAAGCAGAGAAATATATACATAAACACTTCCTGAAGATCTCAAAAGAAGAAGAATTTCTTAATCTTGAAAAAGAATATGTTATACAGTTTTTACAGAGTGAATGTTTACATGTAGAGAATGAGTACCAGGTTTTTAAAGGTTGGTTAGTTCTTTCTTTCTTACAATTACATCATTTTATTATGAAATAGCTTTGTAGTTTTCTATTTTGCTGTACAAAATTAAAGTTTTAGTTGATTTCCCCATAATAGATAATGGATGGTTCCAAAATTGAAAGTGGACAAGTCCATCTAAGAAATTCACCAGGTTCAAGTGTATAAAGCTACATATATGTTGGAAAAAATTTTATTTGAATTTTTTGAAAAAGCTTCAAAGTTAACTACATGTTAGGAAATTGTCTTTGCCAATGTGATTTTTTTTGTGGCACAAGCTGGTTGGGTATAAGAGAGACACCTTTTGTAAGGTGTCTGGAAAGTTTACTTTTTTAAATAATATTTATATGTGAATGATTCAGATACATTATTCAGTTAGGTGATTTAAAGGTTCTTTTAGTGATTTGGTCCAATACCTATGAAAGTAGATTTAAAGGAGGAAACATGAATGCACTAAAATGGAAAAATCTGCTAAAGATGAAAAACATACTATAAGTTCAATTGAAAATTGATTTTTAGCCCAGTTGGAGTGAAAAGCATTGCAATGGTTTTTTCACTTTTTGATAATTTTGCACAATAAAAATAATTATTCTAGGGAAACAAAGAGTGGAAATGATCTGAAATTTTGGACACAAGTTGTTATTTTAGTCCCTTCATGTAAAAAAATCTCAATGCCTGTAACAGCTTTATAAATAGACTTCCACATGTAAAGATAAAATATATATAAGTTTATCAAAATATACTTGTAGATTGAAATATATAGTTTTGAAATTATTGTTATTCTTGTCATGCTGATTTATCTCACAATATGGTCAAATTGTTTTTCTATCTGTAATTTTAGCTGCAATGGACTGGATACTGCAGAAAACATTAGAGAGGAGAAAACACATTTTTGATGTTCTTGCACCAATCAGATTTCCTGTAATATCTGATGGACAGATGGACAAATATTTATCTTCCCTTGGTGAATCTGAACTCAGTATAAAAGTGGCATTACAGAAAATATTAAATGACTTTAAATCAGAAAGGAAAACTTTTGGTTTGATAGATAACAAAATGAAATCTTTGAAGCACCATTTGATGGTACCAAGACGATGTGCTAGAAAAAATATTTATTTATGTGGAGGGTTTACACGCTTGAAGGGAGACCGATGGAGTGATGCAAAGACACTGAATACAGTAGAGAGATATGACACATTTTACAAAACCTGGCATGAAAGTCCAAGTTTTCAATTCCACAGAAGTGCCCTTGGAGCTGGTGTTTTGGAAGGGCAAGTATGTGTTGTTGGTGGTGAAAATGACATGTTGATTCTAGATTCAGTAGAAACATATGATCCTGTTACATATGAATGGAAGACTCTACCTGGTATGACTTCACCAAGGTCAGTTACTCTATATTAAGTTACTATCATTCATTTAATTGAAAGTTCTTTTTTATGCAATCCATTTGAAATGACTTCTTCATCTGAACCCCTTAGTCAATTGTGGTGATGATCTTTGTGTAGTCCTCTACAAAAAATGCTAAGATATTTCATTTTTAATCAAAAGAATTGCTACCAGAGGTAAAAGAAACATTTCTACCATAACCACCTCTTACAGATTTTATGAAACTCCACAGGAATGATCCTTGGGTGGTCTTGAAGAAAAATTGCTAAAACATTCCAGCCTGCTGGAAAAGTTGACTGTGTCTGTAGTGATCATGGAAAGAGTATAGAGTATGCACCCCCCCCCCCCCCCCAGTACTGGTTAGTTCCAAGTAAGGGACTTAAGTGTGATTTTAAAGATATTTAAGTGTGGTCTCTATACACTTTATAAGGCTTTTATAACAATTAAGCTAAAATAGATATGTTTAATATTTTATCTAAATAATTAGTCAGGAAATGAATAAAAGATATCTTCACATCAATGCATATAGTATACCTGCGATATATACATTGTACATGTACTTGTCAGATGTGGTCTTGGAGTATGCAGTATAGATAATTGTCTGTATGCAGTAGGTGGATGGGTGGGGTCAGAGATAGGGAGCACTGTGGAGAAGTATGACCCAGAGATAAAGGAATGGATGGTGATATCACATTGTAGATCTTTGAAATGTTGGATGGGTATTACAGGAGATAATGGTATTTACAGATTTTTTTATAATACATAGCTTTTGTCAAGTTGCTTTTCATTAGATTATCATTATGTTTATATAAACTTTACACAGCTGCAGTCAGTTTATGAAAAAACTTCCTTTTTTCTCATATATAGGAAGTTTGTTGTGCTATAAATCAGTTATAGAGATTCTCGACAAGTCATCTTGCCATACAGTTGTATGCAATATAACCCTTGCCTTGTTAGTTTATATATGCAAACTAATAATGAATACATGTATAAACATGTAGCTTGTTGATGTTTATGTCACTCAAATACCAAGAAAATTGTCATCATTTGTAACATGAAATGAGAATATTAAATAATTTAAATAAAAGTAAAATTGAAATATTAAAAAATCATTGACATCGTCAGTTTTAATATAATCTTTAATATTTCTCTCATAGGTTAGTAACATACATGTATACCCATAATATTTCATAATGAATTTTTGGAATTTAGCTAGCTTGTGGTTGTTTAGTGTCTACTCCATTTCTACCTTGTGTCTAAAATAATGTATGAAGGGGCAGCTGAGATTTTCCTCCTCCAGAAAAGTGGAAAGTATGACCATTTCTGATAGCTGAAATATTTTTGTTTTATAAATGATGACATATCTTATATACAGATGTATTGTAACATGTTTAAGGTTTGATGTACCTGGTTGGCGGCTGCAATGATCTTAGTGATGAGCTTAAATCTGTTGAAAGTTTTAATCCTGTCACCAAGGAGTGGACAAATCTTCCTGATTTAAACATAAAAAGATCATATACTGGAGTTGTGGTTCTTGACGATTGTCTTTATGCAGTAGGGGGCTGGAATGAGCCACATGGTGCTCTCAAATCGGTGGAAAAACTGGACTTTAAAAAGGTTAGATCATTTGTCAGATATAGAATATTATTTTCAATTAAATTTAAGCTTTCTCTATAAGTTTTCTATATTGTAAAATAATTTGAATTTTTTGTTATTGATGAAATATATAGTTTGGAAAGGGTTATTATTGAAGCCTTTGATATTTTGTGTAATGGTATAATTTTATACTTACAATTTAGCAATCTGTAAGTATGTAAGCTAAGGGCTGTCTCTTCAGTGCATTATATTAAAATTATAGTACTGAGTGAGACAGTTCATTTGTATTCTTTGCTTACAGATATGTATGTAACTCACTGGCCAACATAATCTTTGTTTATTATTCCAAAGGTGGCTTTAATGGCTTGTAGGGAAGTTTCATTACTTCACAAAGTACAATCATCAAGAAATTGAAGTGTACTAAAGTATATGATACCTACAGATATGTGAGAAATATAATTATTGATAAAATTACAGATTCAAGAAGTCAAAAATTGTTCAGATATTTTATTGGTTTATTATTGTAAGTGAAAGTTTATTTCAGGGATACTGGATAGAAGTTGCTCCATTATCGACACCAAGGGCAGCGGCTAGTGTAGTGGTTGTAAACAATATGATATATGTGATGGGTGGTCGTAACTCGAATCAGGAGTTCACGGCTCCATCCACTCTAGACACTATGGAAGGCTACGATCCTTGTACCAATACGTGGATTGATTTAGGGACCATGTTAACTGGCAGGTGTGAAGCTGCGGCTGTTATTATATGAAGTATTGGTTTCTAAAACCATTTGATTGATTGGTACTTATTAGTGGAATGGAGATTTAAAATTTGCATGTGTTTATGTTTGCCAGATGTTAAGCGTTTGATTTGCAACATGAAAAAACTTTGATGAATTATGTATAGTTTACCTGTAAAATAAGAAACCTGAATGATTTTTAAGAAGTTTTGGGTGCTTTTGTTTGGCTTATTGGAAAAAAATTCTTTGTTTTGTTATTTATTTATTATTTTGAATTGTTTATTTATCATATATATAAAGAATATAAATGTAAAAAATGCAATAGACATACCACTGTGATATATAAATTTAAGGTTATTGTTTGATTTTACATTTGATGTGGGTATTAGCTTATACATGAACATTGATTGCCTTACTGTATATTGTTAGACATAAAAACTAAAACTCAATATGATTGAAATATTCATTGATAGTGAATGAATATTTTCTGGAAATTTTGCTTGATTTGAAGCAATTTTATCATTTCAGCCAAATTGTTACTTATTTACTTCATTTCCATGTAAAACATTGTGTTTAAATAAATTTTGTTGATATTATAATGTATGTTTTATTTACTTATCTTTACAAGCATATTTTACTGTTATGAAGTAAATACAATCATCTTTCAGCATACCTTAGTCAAGGTTATTTGCTTTTTAATGTGAAACTTTTTTGAATATAGTAAACATACAAAAAAATAATGTACAGAAATTATTGTGTCTTCCGTTAGACTTTTGCTTTTCATATGCATTCCAGTAACATTTTAAAATGGTATATTCTGTTTCATTGTTCAGATTTATTTCTGTGGGTGAAAGGAGTAAAAAAGATAGGAAAATATGTGTGTTCCACGACTTAATATCTATTAAATATTGTGTTCCATGACTTAATATCTATTAAGTACAGTTATAATATGTATTGTAATTATAATGTAATGTAAGTATGGTATTTTTGTTAAGAATTTAGAGCAACAAAGGCACTCCATCTTGTACAGAGAAACATTAATATAAAATGCAAAATGATTTAAATGATAGTTGAATAAGTATTAACTCAGTCTAACCTGGGACTTATGATAACATTTTAAGTCCAAGGTCTTACAATGAAGCTTTGTAGTGTACGAGGGTTGTCCAAAAAAATCGTGCACTGCAGTTATTGTCGTGAGAGTTATTGATAAAAAGGCATGAATTATATATCACTTGAAGGGGAAATATGTCTCAAATAAGAAAACAAAAGATAAAGCCGTGTAACTGGCATGTCGTGAAAATGAATTGTCATAGTTACACTTACCTTAGTAACGTAATACCGGCGCCCGACAAAAAACTGGGTTAGTTCATTACTGTGATTGTATTAATTTTTTTTGCTTGTAAAGTGGCATTTGCTTTTTATGTCATAATTTGTTTTACTGTCAATAGAGGAATGATTGGTGCAAAGTATTTTGTAGCTTTTATTGTTCTTATGCAACGTACATGTAACATATTCCACCAGTGCACGAATATATTGGACAACCCTTGTCACATACGCCGGCCTTACGGACGGATGTCTGCCTGACCGGTTGTCATCGTCAACCGACTCTCGCTCCTCTACAAAGCGCTTTGTAGAGTAGAGAGTCGGTTAGTTTATTACTTTGATGCATCACATTATCCTAAAAACACTACATATAAACGTCAAAATTCAGAGAAAAGTGTGTGTACGTATTCCTAACGTCACTAGAAAATATGACGTCATTTGCTCTGTTGTAACGGTCGTATGTACAAACATTTCTGTGTGGTCGTCAATACTGTCATTACGTGTCATTTGCTCTGTTGTAACGGTCGTATGTACAAACATTTCTGTGTGGTCGTCAATACTGTCATTACGTGAAAATGTCAGTCGCTAAACGTCTGGAAATACGAACGATCATTAAATTTTGCGCAATTATTGGTAAAACAAAAAGAGACACCTACAAAGAACTTAAAAGGGCAAGCGGGACCAGTTCAGTGTCATGAAAGGCTGGTTTTTAAATGGCATACTGCTTCGATACCAGTATTATGGCAAATTGGTTAATAAATGTGCTGTATGACTGTATGACCAAACTGAAACGATGCATTATATATAAATGACAACAAAAAATATGTCAAACTATCCGTAGATTCGCTGAATTCTTTAACTTGAAAAGTTGCTACTGAATATTGCAGAGTAACAGGACGGGTAATAAATTGTTTCAGTCTCAACCACTATTCACTAACTTCTCTAATTACGTCATTGACAAAAGTTTGCACAGAAGATGGTGTTTACTGTTACTTCATACTTCATCCTGTTCTACCATAGTAAAATTTAAATCAATTAAAAACTGAATAGATGCATTTTTAAAAAAGTTAAAGTCATGGCACATGTTGCTATGGTGTAACCAGGAAGTACGCCAACGCACGTCCTTGTTTTATGCATTGTTTCAATCATCACACTTAACCTTATTATTTTAATGCTTTGATCTTTTCCACTGAAATGCCAGATGGTGAAAATGAGAATAAAATATTTACAATATGTTTGAAGTTAAGTGATCATAATGAAACTTAAAAGTTAGCTTTTGTTAAGCATACTATAAAAATGTTAGTGATATTATAAAACGTTTGTGATTTCCTGCTCCAATGCACGCTGATGGTCCATTAAAATCTGCAGAAGCACAAATGACTTATTACAAGTCCGTGAATAATGGGATTATAAATGATAGGTACATCTAAAATTGCATGCATAATATTATTGTTTTCCGACTTTCATGAATAATTGGTTGTTATGCGCAATGATGTCATAACCGCTTGATATTTTACAATATGTGGTGACTTAAATAATTCGACCAATCAGGACGAAGGAGCCAACCAGTGAAAAATAATCTTACAAAGCGGGTGTTCGATTTTCTTTTTTTTTTTCTTTTTACAAACTTGTAATTCATTTTTTGCATTCCAATGTATGATGTCCCTTTAAACATTTATAAACATTTGCCACATTGAAATAGGGAAATACGTTCCTGACACGCATTAAGAAGCGTTTAATTTCATGACCTATTTAAGAGTAAGAGATGGTATCCTTCAAGCATAAACGCATCGACCCTTTGAGTTAATTCTAAACTAGTATTGTTATTCAGCAGGAGTTATCCCATCATATTCCCGTCTCACCATACATACATAGCGACGATTTTAAAACAGGAATAATGGTATACAAGTTAACATGTGCACATATATAACTTGCAGTATAAATAACTAAAGAACCCTTCAAATAAAAGGAAGTTAAAAATGAGGTCTGTGCTCATCGGTAGCAATGGTAAATAAACCAAACGCGCACACACAATCAGTTGCGGTACAATTTCCCATTAGCAATTCATTTTAATGAATATTAATTCGTCAAAGCTGCAAAGTTTGCTGCCGTATGTTACTATGTTACTGTTTTAGAAAGGGATAATGGATTTAATCAGACCCACTCTTTTAATTTGAAAGAATCGCCATCATGCTACATACAATCGAATAGCACCGACTGTCCACAAGATGGTTGTTCCAATATTCAAGGCGTTCGTGTTAAATAGACAACCGAAAAGCACCGACTGTCCACAAGATGGTTGTTCCAATATTCAAGGCGTCCGTGTTAAATAGACAACCGAATAGCACCGATTGCCCACAAGATGGTTGTTCCAATATTCAAGGCTTTCGTGTTAAATATATTTTGACAATGGATTGTATAGAGTTGATTTGTCTATTGAATATGTCAAAAAAGAGTCGTGCTGTAAATACATTGTAATACATATATTTTTAATCTACATACAACTGACATTTTAAGAAAACATAAATATTGTATTTAAGTAAAAGTTTTACTTGCCTGACATTAACCACCTGACCTATCATTGCTATAGCAATGTTTTACATATGTTTTATCATGAACGTAAATATCATTCAGTACTTAAAGTGAAAAAAAATGAAATTGCATTATGATAATTCATGCTATATCATGGACGTTCTTTTCGTACAATGTAATAATGTGGAAACAGCAAAAACTGTCGTTGAAAATTAAACCATTTGTCATTTTTCTAACAACAGAAACATTATAATTAATAAGGTCTTGACAAGGTCGAAAATTTGTCAACAGTAGTCGTATACTACTGTAAAAAAAAATAAAATAAAAGTCATTTCGAAAGACGTTGTGTTGAAATCTTAAATTTGCAGAGAAAAAAAATCAAAATGAAAAGGTAAATAAACAAGGCAATATTTGGGAATCTTAATTGAATTTACTGACAATAAGCAATATAAACAGATATGATGTGATACCCGTGTTCCTTTCCTAAAATCAGCTTGATTCATTCCCGATCAAATGATTTGTTGATAATATTTGAATTTTATTCTTCAGAGAATGTCGGGGTTATATAAATGTTGAACTATTGTCATATACGATGACAATATATAGCTACATATATTTTACATTATAATGAAAGTCTTAGTAAAAAATCACAGGACACTTGCAAATGATTATATATAAAGAACGGCATTGCTTTTCTTCGATATACCGATTTCAATATTTTCCTTTTTTTTACATTTGGTACGTATTGTTAGTGCAGCTATATGTTACGTCTGTTGACATGAATGGGTTACTTACTTATTACTACTTGCACATTATTTTGAACAAGACGACTATGACAAGTTTTTCTACTTTATTCCATTTATATTTCCTTTATAGAAAGCATTTTGCAGTCAGTAATAATGTTATTGCCTTGTTAAAATAGTGTAAAAGTCTGTTTTAGACTTCAAAAAATCTCTTATTGAATAGCGCTATTATCATGTTCCACATGTGTTTGCTATTAGCATTTGACTTAAAGAGAAATTCAGACTATATATTATGTCATTAGCTGTCTAAAGTATTATTCAAACTAGGGGTAAAATATTTAACATTTGGTCAGATTCAAAGGGGTAACAAGGCGTTAGACATTGATTATGTAAAAAGTTAGGTTTTTTGTCATACTACGGTATTTCTAATTCTCAGCCTTTCCCATGTGTTAAAGGGCAAACTTCTTTTGATAATATTGTCATTGTCGTTCTGACTACCATTAACAAACGTTAAAAAGAGTAACAATAGATACAGGCACAAAACAGGATCTTTTGTTGTGGGGATAAATATAAACACTTGACTCAGAGAAAATTTCAGACACAGATTTAATTGAAAACTGTTTCTCTTTTGAATTTTAAAATGAAACTTTGATGAGTTCCTTTATCAGTTATAACTTTCCAACTTGATGCAATGGTGGATTTTTGTCTATATTGCAATGGATACAGAAATGTAACTTTTTAAGAAAATATTGTAAGTTAATTTATATATTTCAATGCAGAACAAAGACGTATTTATTATTCAAATCAATTCTGATAAAGCTGTAGTAATGATTTCAGGTAATGTTATATTCATGACGCATATTTACATAAACTTGTATTTATATTTTTTAATTGAAAATATTAAAAGACTATGGAGAACCAGGACTACGTGGACATATTGGCTATATTTTCTGTGTCACCAATAAATCATCGAACCCATAAATAAGATCACATAACCGTGTTGTTAATTTTGACAAAATTATGCCCCTTTCAGGTATTGCTTTTGAAATAAATTTTGACGATCTGTGGGCAAGGGGTTAAACTTAATTGCGGATTTTAAAGAAATTATGCTCTTTTTTTCTCGATAAAAATCAGTTGATACTTTGAGGCACCTTGCAGTTCACTGATACCTTAAGGATGTCGTTTTAGAACGTTGAAAACTTATTTTTGACATTGAACCCAATTTGTAGACAAGAATACACTACTCATTAGTCATGTTTATTTTATTTATATTTATAATGATAACAATAACGATAACGACAACGATAATGATATAATGTGTAGATACAATATCAAATAATATTTTTTTTTGTTATCAACTCATGACTCTTAGAAATTACAGTTGTATACAATGAAGATTTAATAAGAATGATAGACAGAATAGGTTATGTAAATTATGTAATCAAAATGTTATTGAATCTGAATACCATTTCTTGCTATGTTGCAGTAAATATGATGTTTTGAGAAAACAATACTTAGGGAATATCACATGGCCAAATATACATAGATTTAAGCAGCTTATGTAAAAAATATACCTTTCAAAAAAGAGAAATTTATAGTCGATGAAATGTAGAATCAATTACATGTATTTGAAATTTCTTACTACTTTTTAACGAATATTTAAATGCTTATCTCTGAAGTATAAAGTTGACGTTTATTAACTTATATTTTTCTGTAAATTTGTTTGATTGTATAAGTTTAAAAATGTAAATATGTTTATATTATATTAATGTTAAATGTCTTTGGCCATTTACACACATACACTATATGGCAAAGAGATTTAACATCAATATACAATGTTCCTTGTCGAATTGCCCATAAACTCGAGACTTGAAACTACAATAAAAAGTTACAGTTTTTATCAGCTTATGCGTTTTAGAAATTACAATTGTATACATGCTGAGAGCACTAATTGGTTCCAAGATATATGTGAGGAATATATATTGCTAATTTACGAAATATATGTAGTTGAAAAACTAACGTATCATTTCCTCAACAACAGACAAATATATGTATAGAACAAGTAAATATGGACACAACTATGTTTGTAACAGATGCACGTGCAACATACTAGTAGTATGTCTACAATGTACATGTAAAAATGCATTTAAAAATTCAAGTTATTAAAGGACTGAGGTTTTTTGACATGACGGGACTGGAAATATTATTTCGAGATAAATGTTCCATTTGATGTAAGTCTAGACCAATTACTTGTGTGCAAAATTTCAAATCATTCCCTCTCGCCGCTCTTCCAGAAAAAATATTTAATTATGAGAATTGACCAAAATCGAGAAGCGTTGCAACACGTTTCACTCAAATTGGCCTTCAGATAGGACTTTCATTTTTTTCTGAGTATGTTGTTAATATTCTTTTGTATATCTTTCTTTAAATGCACCAGTTGATCTATGTGTAAGAAATGCAACCTTCATGATTTTAGGCTTTTGAACCTTTGTGGAGTTCCTTTAACCGGTATTAATAATCTTAAATTTTGAGTATTGACTTGAATTACCTTTGTTCTACGAATGGATGGCGAAAGTGGCCTCAATGATTTTACAATGGAAGTTTAATTGTCCTTAGCCTCAATAATTTTGAGACAAACAATACACAGGAGTTTATTAGTTCCGATTACTGTCCACCGTTATTGCTTGTAGATAAAATTTGATCTACTTCCAAATTGTTATATTAGATGTTCTTGAAGTGTATTACCTAATATAAGAGATATTTGAGATAATTTCCGCAATAAATCAATACACATACAGTTCTTCTCCAATGCAAATTCTTCATTTAAAAGAAAGATGTCGGAAATTCAAAAAAACCAAAAAACAAAAAAAAACAAAAAAACGATTGTAATCTGTTGTTTGTCATAAGAACAGGGTAAGCAATGAATCCACCAATATCTTATTTTGTCACTCTCAAACAAGAGAAAAGCACAGTTTCACTGACATTTATTTGAGAAGGTTATACAGATATTAAAATCTATATGAGAATGACATTTTGTGATGTAGATGAACTGCTCTTACCCATTTTATTACATGCATTCAAGGAAACAGACGCTAAATACTGTAAGAGAAAACAGGATATATGATTTTGTATTTTACAAACTGTTTTTTCTTAATGAACAATATACATTATATACATTATATTTGAGTGACCAGTCAAATTATTATAAAGTAGGTCAACTAAAAAGAATTCGGCACGAAAAATTTCGTTACTTAAAGCCTGTCAGGATATGTTAATTTTGTTAAACCTCAAAGGAGAATTTTATGTAAACACGGAATTAACATATGGGACCGCACTGTACATTTCTAGAAGTACTTGCGTCTCAATAACTTTATGAATAGCTTGAAGTTAATAATGCCCCTATAGAAACCCGTCTTTTATCAGATAATCAGACAAAGAAAGTAGCTGGACAATCATTATGGTAAGTTAATTACATGTATCTATAATATCTAATGTATACTTTTAAAACACTTTTTTCTCAATATTCTTATATAAAGTTTCCTTTATTTAGAGTAATGTAGTGGGATGACACCCTACATAAAACGAAAGAAAATATTTTATTAAATTTCATCAAATTCAATTAAGATAATTCGGCAATATTTCTATCGTTTTTTTTATTATGAATACTTTTCACTGAAAGAAGGCGTTACCATGCTCGCTTTAGAGATTTATATCTAGCTTTGAATAGGACATATAGAAATAAGAAAAGCTTCTTTCATAAAAAGTTTAAAAAACGGAAAGTAATATTTTTTAAACAGTTACTTTCACACAATTCATTGCAAGTACAAAACGGGCATAAAACTCCATAGAACCAATGTAAAATGCATTAAACCACAAAATTTGACTTAATACCATTTACAACGACAAGATTATGTTTTATCTTTAAACGAAATCTAATTCAAGTCTCTTTTACGCCGTGTGTTTGTAACTAAACCTGCGTTTTAAATATGTATAAAACAGATATATACCATAAAGAATCGGCTGTCTTTTAAAAAAGATAGAATTGGAAAACGTCAAAATCTCCTTTAAAGTTAGTGTGTGTCTTGTTAGTATGAAACGTGGTCTTACATAGTGAAGTTCCACAAACCATGTTTACATAACGTTGAGAATATCTATCATGGTATGGTTGTTGTGCTTGGGATATTATCTTTATATTGCAAATTATACCTTGATAAATGAAATATTAACTCATATATACTAGTACATATATATCTATAACATTTCCGTTAACAAATTCAATGAATTAAACTAGTCCTAGTCCGCGAAACCTCCTGCAACATGTAACATAAACTGCAGCCATTTTCTGACATTATAAATTCTAATTTTGCTCGGCTGGCATATAAACAATTATAATATTAATTACTTAGTGTAAGTTCAATGAAAATGAATAAACAGAATATATCTCTAGTACACGAATATTTATGCCGTATCTGTCATGCGCTGAATTTCGCATGCTGTCGCCCCGAGCCATGTCTTGTCCTCGTAATGATAAATCACCCAAATGACAGTCAGTGAACACTAAAATCCTCGGCAACACTGTTTGCATTTTTTGATACAAAACTTTGTTGAATTCTTTCCTCTTTTTTTTCATTTCGTCAATATTTAATGAGAATTAAAAATTATGAGTGTTTGAATTATTATAGTGCATGATATTCGGAATAGTTTTCTCAGTGGATAACTTAGTTCCAGCTATTACAAAAGGAGTGACTTTATACCTAAAGGTATTTTCGTGTCTTTTTCTTTTTCCATATGCTAATATAATAAGATTCTTATCCCCGCTTTATTGACATTGTATCTGACCTTTACTAGTGAATAATAACAGCCTACATTTAATTAAATGCAGGTTTGTATTTTTTCCAATTAATTCCGGATTCGTTTCATGGATCTAATAGGACTACTAATATTTTGAAGAATGTTTTTATTTGTTTATTTGTGAATTGTATTTTGAAAAAAATTCTCCATAAATTATTATTTCTGTTTCTTAGAGAAATTAAACCGTTGATTGTTGAATCATCTAGACCACCATAATACTTTTACAGTTTTCTAATAGACTGATATCAGTGTTAGTCAGTGAAATAACTTCTTTTCTGTTTTTGTGCTCTTTCTTTGATAACAAGCCGTCAAAAAATTTAAGCGATAAGATCGATAAGATCTTCGTTATGTTCATTTTATAAGTATGAATTACTTAAAAATGTAACTAAACTATAATTTTCCTAATTTCAGTGCAAAACAGTTGTATTTAATCTACGTTATGATCAAACCTTATATAGCCACAGTAATATGTCGGCATGAAGGCAAACTACGTATGAATTACTTTCCTTAAAATTGGTATTATCAAACTTGACTTTTGGTTATCCTTAAACACGATAACAATATTTAACTGACACTCGATTCACGATCTGAACACCCGTTTTAGAGTCAAAATTTAATTTAATCATGATACCATAATTATTTTTGAAAGTAACAACAATTATGATAACCTATGTTATACATCATGAGAAAGTCGCGTATTTGTTTTAATGCGACCGCTCATGTTTCTTAGTGGTGTAGCTTCCTTTCCGGTCTTCACATTTACAAGGAATTCGAAAAAATAAAATAAATAAATACGCCAGAGAGTATAAAATAAGTATATAAGCTGTTTTGAGTGCCCAAAAAAAAGCCACGTGTTAGGCCCTACAAGCCGGTAATGAATCATGGTTGTGTCATGATAAGTTGGTCCAACAATATCCTGAAATTAATTGTACTCTCAACATACGCAAAAACACGACAATGCAGAACCCACATACGTTATGAGACGCCTTGGTGCCCGTGTTTTTTGGTATTTTCTAAAAATAGATTTCCTCAATATAAATCAATCCAAAGAAAAATGCGACTATGTTCTATTCGTACGTATTTCTAAGAAGAAATTTGAATTTCATTAAATCATATGTTATATTTCTAAGAACGATAAGCATATTGTAGCCTATATTTACCATAGAGGTTAGAAATATTATGTATAAATAGTGTCGAGTTTAATGTGATGTATAATTGATCAGATGTAACCATTTGAACTATCCTTTTATTTAAAGCTAGCATGTTTGCAATGTTCACACTGTCACGACAAATCGTTTGAAAAGATTTCTTTCTGTCCTATTTGTAGTGTTACACGTCAGGTTAATTATATAAAGTTGTACATATGACCCCCTTCTTATTCTCGTGTACCGCCCACGTGACACTTTTCTAATGAATATCACCTTTATTTAAGAGATGTAATTTTTATGTTTTTATTCCGCTTTAATGTCATCATTCACTATACAAGAGAAACGTTGGTGAGCTCTTGTAGTACATTGTAATATCTGCATTTAATATCGAAGGCTACATGAAGCGCTTCCACAACGTGACAGGGTGAGGTTTGATCAGGCAGATTTGTGAAAGTTTAATTTCTGACACACATAAAAAAATTACTCAGTTAAATGAAAATCCGATTGATCTTGAGTCCGTTAAAATTCGGACAGATAATGTTTTGTTGCTGTTTTTTGCTGAAAATACTTTCATTAGAGTATAATTCTTGATCAGTGGGGGCATGGCTGATCCCAAATGTTATAAGATCTTGGGCCCAAGCCTTTTTCGAAACCCTGTTTTTATGTATATTAACATGTTTATATGATCAGACTTTATCTTCATTGAAGTGGGTTCATTTAATTATTCCCAGACAATGTGTCTATTTGGTGATTTTCTACACACATGTCCAATGTTACTATCGTTCTATGTTTCGACAAATGTCTATAAATTGATGTTTCTTTACAGGTATTATAATGGTGTTTCCATTTAGTGCGTGCATCTGGTGTTTCAATGTTTTCACTCGGTGTTTTGATATAAGGTTTTCATCTAGGTTTCCGATATATGTGTTTGGTTGCGGTTTCCGTATAAAGTTTTCGTCGTGCATTTCCTTATAGTGTTTTTCACCATATGTTTCCCTGAAGCCGTGTATATTAAGATTTTCCAGTAGCATATGTTCATTTAGCAAATATTTCAGCTGTATAAATCAGAAACGTTAACTAGAACAAGACGGTGTTTAATATGTCAACAAAATAAAATCATGGTTCCGTTACGAAAAACGTCAACAACAGTAAATAAATTTCTCTATGAATTTTAATTTATACTCAAGTGGTCATTCGCGGTTGTTTTGTTTATCATTCCACATTTTACACTGACTTAAGTTTCATTTAACCGCCCGTGGTTTAGAAATCAAAACTTTAAGGAAATGATCAAATGCTTTGAATCAAGTGTTTCCATGAATCGCTGAAATTACTGAAATGTTTAAAAGTAATTATAAAATTAATCATAATTTGAAATAATTAAGTAAATGTTCACGTACTATGGTTAAAACCACAAAAAATAAGAAACTGGAAACCTAATTTTAGTACAAAACGCTCTGTCATTTTTCGTTTATTTTGATAGATATCGAGATCATGCAATTTTGTTTATCTTATCAAGCACATCATATGAATAAATTAACTATATACGGTATTATTATATCATTATTATGTAATTTATTCAGATGATTTCACTTTTTTTAGCAACTTTAATATCAACGATATATTTCTAATACATGCATATAGATAGTAAATAATGATTTAAATTGTTGACCATTTACAATATAACAAAAAACGAGGGGATGAAATGAAAGGGTTTATTGACTTTATGATTTAATTCTGCATTTTATGTGCATTGTAATAACTGTATAACAGTAACACAATAACTCTTCAGTAAAGAGTTATCAAACGATGCAAAGTGCTTTAAAACCGGATCTGAGCGCTTCAAAATCACAAAAAAACATTATAATTAATGCTTTTATTGTTGTACGATATGTCTTAGGTTTTTTAAAATTTGCCGATGATTTTAAGATAATTTGGCGACTTTCCACCATTTACAGACAGAAAAAGACCATCAAATGGCACTATTAACATTATTTTAGGTACTATATATAGCAAGTAGAAGCACCGACCTTCTGTAAGCTAATTAAATTAGAACTTAATAAGTAATCTGCCTTCCCTCCTTTACCGGTTTAGCTTTCATTTCATTCTAGAAATTAGATCTGAGATCAATTAGAGATCTACACAAAGGCCAGCTTATGATTTCGGTGCATGTTTATCTTTGGAATTGACAACATTACAATGCTTAATTGATGTGACAATAGTGCTTTAGAATGTGCTATCTCAGAAACGCACGTGAAATTTAGAGGTCGTCACACATCAGTCATGGAAATGTTCACTAACACGACAGAACACTCTATGACGACTGTCTCTGTTGTTCAGGGACTGGTCCCTGAAAAACACCCGTGCAAAATCCGCCCATCTACACAAAACAAAACGCGCCACATGATGACGTCCGTCTGCCTGGAAAATCTATGCCTTGTTGCAAGGAATCGATTATGCACCGTCAGATGACTTATTCTTCTCAGGTCAGGGATATTTTAAGCATCTTGAGAGTAGTTCTGCTTCATTCATAGAGATGAACGACCCGCATATACGTATTCTGGCAGTTAGACTTTACGCGTGGACGTTCTCTCCGAAGACGGAATCTGGTGGTCCCAAACTGTAAGAATCATCTCCACAAGACATGTGCACACCAGACTGTCTGGTAACGCCGGTGTAACGTACACCAGCTCGAGTTAAGACTACGGCAAAGCACGTGTCAGACAAACTAACCGCGTAACACATGCACTGACCAGTTGAAATGATTTACACATGTATAGTTTTTACAGAAATTACTGTTTTATTTGTTGTAATAAAAAGAGCACTGGTAGATCACATTCGCCCTGTTCAGATGTATTGTACATCATTTCAAAAGCGACATTTATTCGTATGGAAATCAGCCATGCATAGCATTATTAATTAGACATACAGTTAAAATATTGCTTGTTTTTTTCCACTTGTCTTCACGAAAGTAGATGCATCAATGATAACTTATTATGAAAAGGGCGTAATGTGAACTGACATACCGAATCATGGTCAAGACAAAAACTACCGTCTGCCTTTATTTTGCATATAAAAACTAACATTCTCTCTACATTTTTGCTTATAATTTAATCTGGTTTAAGGTCAGTTGGTACATAATAATTTTGGATAGCATTTATTTATTAAGCAATGGACAAAACTTTAACTTATTTGTTTCTCATGTGATATAATGCTTAGAGTTTAGATATTCATCTATATATTGGTAATAATAGATTTCCTTTTTGTTCTTTTTTCAAATGTCATTATAGAATGGTAGACCAACATACATGTTAAAGTTCATTAATGAATAATCATTTTCTAATCATCTTAAATAGAGGGTACCGAAAATGACAGTTTCATAGTTAAAGAAAGCATCCCTTAAATCATTCTGTTTTAAAACATCTGAATTGCTCGCAAAACCCACGAGACAAACAAATGGCAAATAAAGACTGAATTCACTGATTTAATCAAGACTTATCTCAACAGCATCAGGAGTTGGATGTCTTTTATATTTATTATCACTTACTTTTGCAATATAAGCAAACAAAAGATACGTATGATTTATTTTAAAACTATATAAATATAAGATACATGTGTCCGAGAAATTTAGATTAAAAATGTTCTTTAAAATATACCGAAACCATAGAGAATGTTTAGCCCCCTGAAGGCAGAAAGTTGACATAGCGGAAGTACAAATAGGTTTACTAAACACAGCAAGATATTTTATTTCTGTCAGATTGATGAGAGTGGGGAGCTTATGAGAGGCTGCAATGTTTTTGTTGTCTCTACAGCAATTAATCACATTAACTTTAGAGAAACGTCTTGTGTGCATTCGAAATAAATCAGTTGTACGAGCGTCATAAAACTTTTAATAGTTTTTTTTTGTCACGTGATTAAGTTTGGTACTAATTTGTCTTTTCAACAGAGAGATAAATGATTGATAATGATTGCAATAACTTAAAGTTAGCTAAAACATTTAGTTTTTCTATTAATTTTCCTTACCATAAAGCCACATAATTACTGAAGTTAAAAGGTTAAAACAGTTTTATATAGATGTTTAGAATCGGTCAACTTTAGAAAGTTCAGGGAATTTGATTACAATTCGTGAAATAACAGTCTTCCATACTAGTATGTGATAAAAATACATGTTATTGTTTATGGTTGGTATATATGTAATATACAGTTATAGTAACTGTGGTGTAAAACATATTTACTCGCATTTCCTTATTTTAGTCAGCGTGTTTCCGCATCTATCATCTTACACATGTCACGAAGTTGAGGTTATCATTAATTGTCGACTTCAGGCAACGTCCTTTGTAGGTTGTTATGTTAATTTTATTTACATATTTAGCAGTTATCTAGAATTTATGTTTCTTTTCCCTTCTATTTTGAACTACATGTTGCGTTATTTGTATGTCCTGTTTGCAAACAAATAAAATTCAGTATAACTGAAAACTGTTTTCATGTCAAGGCTATGTCAAAATTATATATACAAATGTATATGTAAATGTGGGTTTAATAAACTTAATAATACATGTAAACGTTATTATTATATGCTTCTTTATTTAATCTTTTTGACCCATCAATATTCTTTTTATTGATGTCCCATGACATGTTTACATGTATTTCACGAAGCCAGTCGTGAGCGAAAGTGTAAAGAACTTGTAAATTGCAGCAGCACACTGCATTCAGCTATTCCAACCCAAACCTTGTGTTTTATTCTGAACAAAAAATAAAGTTGTCCTTATAGCGTTTGATCGTGGAGCTATGTTATGCAAATTTTATTGCGTTGCTTAATGACAGAAAGGTGTGATATTTATGGAATATCATTTAAACTTAAAACTGAAAATTTCTCATATAAAGTTGTAATATAACACTTTACACATGTGTTTCATTTCTTTGTTCTTGATTCTCGTCATTGAATTTACAATCAACTCTATTCATTATATAAAATAGTTAACAGAACGAAACTTGACAATTATTGTATTTTTGAGAAACTCTCCGTCTCTTAACGCCACATAGTTGACTTCCAACGTTTCAAGTAATTACAACCGTGACCCTTTACTGTGTACGTTATGCAAAACTGGTAGAAGTTCCTTTCTTTTTCCGTTTTTTCTTTAAATTGTCTCACATTTGACAATAAGGGTCGTCTTGAGTTTGTTACACAAGAAGAAATTATGTAATTGTAGTAAATTATTTCAGTGGTGTGTTCCACTTTGCTAGAATCTTGTTAATGTTTTTCTTCTATATCAACATTTATACTAGGAGATATGTCATTTTGATTTGTAATGAGGAAAGTTAAGTCTATGTCTAAACTATTTTTATTTAGTTTCAATTTCTCATATACCTTACATATGCAATGGGAAAGAAACTATTATCAAATGATATCTTTTTGTTGCATTAGATAATTTGAAAAAAACAAGAGATGATTTAGTTAAAACAACTAATCTGATAGGAAGATTTCGCATCTTCAAGTTCATAAGTGTGGCGCCACGATTTGTTTCGTTTATGTTGGCTCACGATATTTTGTTTATTCAGTGCACTTATGTACTGATGTCTTGATGGCGGTGGGTCTCTTTCAATACCAGGACTGTGTCACATTGAAGATGCGGATACATTTCAATTTACATTGAATGTTTAAAGGATATTTGTTATTCTGTAAAATATTTTTAATTGAGCTAGTGCCCCGACTTGCAGTTACATTCTTTTCTGAACTACGTGTATTGTTATTGGTTTTAGTCCACCATTTCTCTTATTAACATATTACAATCTTGGTATGATTAAGAACATTTTGATTTTTCTTCATTTTTAATAAAGCCTAAAAGACTGTTACATACTGATTACGGAGAGAGTTTCAAAACAGCTTTTCAAGCTTGCTACTCAATAAATTTTATTTTATGTACCTTATTATGTAAATGTATAGATTATAAATAAATATTGTTTAAATTAAGACTGGTACATTGACAAGAACTAGATTAAAACATAAAAACAATAACATATTATTTGCCCTAATATCATGAACTGTTAGTTGAAGATGAGTTATGTAACTACGTAGATCACAGTATTCATTTTGACATGCTTGTTATTCTTTAATTTGATTTACACATTCACACCATTCTGAACCCTAGTAAGACATATGTCATTGACATTAGTCAAAATCTTGCACGGAAAAAAACCCATATCGGCTACTATAAGTCATTCAGCATAAGCTATCAGTAATATAAGGTATGGTATATAATAGAACAAATCACGAGACGTTGAGATGGTACGTGTTCACATTGATAAACACGGGAACCATGCCTTATAGAACGAACGATCTATCATATAGGCTGATGTCGTCTGCTAACTTTATAGCGTCATTGTAGAATAAAAAAAATAAATGTTTCGTATAACTACCGTAGATATATTAATAGACAAGATTAATATGTATTCTTTGAAATGATTATAATGAATAAAAAGCGTCTTTGCATTGATTTAAGTCCGCATTCTAGATACAAATCAATACAATAAACCCAAATGAAATCATTAGAAATATTTTTTTTAATTTGTTTGCTGAATTAACCAACAAAAGAGAAACAAATTGCATTACGCGCTGTATTGCCAAGGAACAATTTTGTATAATAATGAGCCTGTTTTCAGCTTCGAATTCTCAGAAAAATATCTATATTATATTGGCGACATGAAGATTACACCAAAAGTAGTCCATGGACTATATTTTAATCATGGCGAAGTCATGAAGTTATGTAAATTCTATCATCGATCAAAACTTTCATGTTATACATTCCTAACGCAATAAATTATGATAGAAGTATACGGAAAATGTGTTAGTGGTCAAGACTGACCGATAATTGTGGCGTAGGTCGCGTCAGAATGATACTAGTACGGACATATTGACTGATGTTATACTAACGGGCACTTATTGCCCAATCAAACACTCATATCAATATCAGCCATATTAACTGATTTGCGTCACTACAATTTAAGAAAAATCTAAAAAATTTATCATATCTTTGCAAGTTGTTCGCAATATTAAGATTTGAACTGGCAATATGATTAAATAACCCTTTTAAAAATAAAATACAGTTTATTGAAACGAATATTTGTAACATCGACATTTATCAAAAATCATAATCCAATGAAGTAACTTGAAATTTCGTTGATTTACGCAGATATAGATATGATTTTTTCTCCTGAAACAAAGGAATGTGGGTTTTAAACAATGTTAGATAATGGGCCATAGTAAATTTAATGTTTTTTAATCTTTGCCATACTACAGTAAATACCTTAAATTCTGGCTTGTTCATCTTTCAATCTCAACAAAATTATTCATGATTTTAAGGATTTTTGAAATATGTACTGACAGGATAGTCTTGGTCTGCACTGGCCACATCGGTAAAATATGTGGCCGCCAGCTGCCTGATTTCTAAACAGATTATGGCTACTGCATACATAAACATACATGTATTTCTAATGTTCTCTCATAGTCAAACTTGTCACAAGTTTATTTTTCAATATGTGATACACGGAATATCATAAGGACAATCGTGGTTATATCAGTGCGATAGTACAAGGGCGACAATGCAATAAATCGATATTGTGATGTCGACATCACGATACCAATATCTTTTCACCACCATTGCATTATCGCCATCGTACTAACTTGTTGCAATATCGTATCGTCGGCATTGTATTGTCTTCATAGAACTGTCGCATTGTCGTAATGGTATTGCTATCAAGTCGTCTTACGTTCTCGAAACCTTCAAAAAATTTTGGTGACAATGCACGGCATAGTATCAGACTTCAACTGGAAGTGATCTTTTACCTCTGTGAACCCTCAAATTTCTTCCCACCATACAGCGACAGTCTAAAGGAATCTCACAGACTTAATCTTAGTTTCAGTACAAATTATGACCATATTTACACCAATGAGACCATATATGATTGTTTGGGAGGTAGCTGAGACCCCCGTTGACTTTCAGGATATCTAATTAGAGATTAGGACCTTTTGACATCAATGAACCTTTTTTGGTCTGACAGACTTTTGACTTCCGCAGACTTTCAGGAATCTTGGTTCAATTAAAGAGTATGACATTTTGACATCTAGGAACCTTCTTTCCTGAGACGATTTTGCAAGTCTGTGCCAATTGCTTGCAGACGCTCTATGGAACTTTCCATATCTATTCCACTAGTAATAATAATATAGTTAATTCGTTTAAACAGATCGTGTCTTTGTGGCGGGGCCGCTTTATCGTTTCGACGCGTCTTAGCTTTTTTCGCCTTTTATGATTAGATAGTTTCAAACGACGGTGTTTAGTGAATTTTATAGAGGATATTTGTTTGTTTTGAGTGAATATGAAATATATTTCACTGAGAAGTGAGAAAAAAAATGAAATATGTATCACGAGCGCGTAGCGCGAGTGAAAATATGAACATTTTCTCACTTCGATGTGAGATATAGTTCATATTCACGAAAAGCAAACACATTTTCTTTTTATTTTATGTGCCTTTTGAAAAGTGCTTTTAGACCGTTTACTACTGAAGCGCGGAGACTACGCGCGCGTAAACAATATGACGGCAAACGTTAACGCTGCAAGCAAAATAATCCTTATTTATTTATATTTCTTTTTGCGGTCTCATTGTCAACAATCTTACAAAATTACGGACATTTGAATCGAGAAATATGTCATTTAGAATGAAATTAAACAGTTATTTTTAATGCATGTTTAGGGAATCCAGACTTATAAATACGTACGCAGAGTGGGCGTGGCTTATATCACCCAAATCTATATCACCACACTGTGACTGATATAATATGAATATATTTCATTGATAGAACAGTATTTCATTAGTTAGCATCAAATAAATATAGGATATTACATGAGTGTCTTTTCATATTGAATTTATTAAACGAGTTTGATAAAATAATAAATTGCGAGGCTCTGCCGAGCATTTTATTATTTTATTCAACGAGTTTAATAAATTCAATGTTAAAAGACACGAATGTAATATTCTTTTTATCACAGGTAAACTTTTGCCGCCGAAAAAGCGAAAACTTGTCGTTATTTTCCCTTATAAGCGCGGTAAAATTAAGCAACGTCCGCTAACGTAGATAGATATTTTATTTCCTTCAGTATACATGAAGAGCACGTCCGAGGGCTTTAGCCCGAGGGCCAATGCGGACCAAGTGTGCCGATATCTTCCTTCAGGCACACTTGCCCTGTATCATAACCTTTTTATTGCATATGTAGACACTCAATTATGTTATTCTTCTAAACAAAGTTTAATGTTTTATCTCCATACTGTTTTCTAACAAATCGTGTCTATTTTCTTCACATTTTCCGTTCGCCACAAACATTTGTATTTTAAATATCTGCTCATTAAATTTCTATAAAATCATATAAAAATGTGCAGAAATTTAATCTTTATCTATCCTGTTGCGTGTTATGCTGATAAGTTAACTATAAGTTATATCTTGAGCGCTCCAACGTCAAAACTTGTTTACGTCAACCGGACGTGACGTCATGATATGGATTTTTGGCACACTAGCAAGTGTGCCGATATCTGGCACACTTGCTCAATGCATGCTTATATCGGCACTCTTTGGGCAATATCAGCACACTTCCTTAGCATTTTTGTTACTATTTATAGTAACAAATGCAATAAACTAGTATAATATCGTTTTGACGTCGACGTCATTTAACGTTAGCGGACGTCGCTTGATTTTACCGCGTTTATAAGGCAAAATAACAACAATTTTTCGGTTTATCGGCTCCAAAATTTAACCTGTGATATGAATAAAATAATAAAATGCTCGGCAGAGCCTCGCAATTTATTATTTTATCCAACTCGTTTAATAAATTCAATATGAAAAGACACTCATGTAATATCCTCTATATTGGCCTACGAGACCGCTAAAGCCCTCGGGCCAATACCTCTTCTTGGCCAATATTGCATTCAGACACACTAGACCTGTGTAATAACCTATAAATACGCAACGGCAAACACTATAAATAGAAAAAAAATGTGAATTTAAACGTATATGAGTTTTGTCCATGTAATATGACTGTGGTCAGGTGACGTGATGCGCCAAATATCGATATCGGTCCGACTTCCGGTTGGGCCGATATCGATTTCCCACTTCGGGTTGCTAAAAAAACGCGGAAAGATTGACAATTTTATAAGAAAAAATACGTTTAACTGAAATATATCTTGATAAAAAAGCAAAATTGAAGAAACACTTGAAAAACAATCTCCAAACAGTTAAATAACGCCAAAATATATTAAAAACAAATGTTTGTGAGGAAATGACGTCAACGTCATTAGACGACGTCAAAAGTCCCTCGCTTTTTAAAATAAATTATACATTGTCGCTGAACAATGTTTTCAAACGATTTTTTTAATTCTATAATGAAAACCAAAACATAAATGAGCACATGCAATAAAAAGGTTATAGAACAGGTCTGGTGTGCCTTAATGCGATATGGGTCTACAAGATCGGTATTAGCCCTCGGGCTCTTTTAATGGGCCAAAATCGAATAAAGGCACATCAGACCTCTGTAATAACCTATAAATATATCCCGCCTCTAAACCAATGAAAATTCGTGAACTTTATTAGCAGTATTATAATTGCGGCTAGTATTGTGCAATGTGAGTTTGCTTTAAGTCTTCTTGGAATCCATGTTGTTATTCATTACTTTATATTCTAGCATAAAACTGCCGTTATAACCATGATTTCGGGGTGTTTTAACAGGACCAAAAAGGTCTTTTAACAAGGAGATTCTAGCGCTCATGCGCTGTTAAAACACCTTTTTGATATACGTTTTCCGTGGCACAGCGTCAATACATTGTGGCCCGGACGCTGCTTAACTAAAACGGAAATGACGTCACGGTCACATACAACGCTGACGTTCCCGTGCAATCCGAGGAAAATCAGTGATGTTGCTTGATTGTGTATGGATTGTGTTAGATTTATGCATGCTTTATGCTAGAATAGCGTTAACGAATGATTGTTCCGTGTCATAACAACTGCTGAAACCCTCGGGATACGTTGGGTCGGGTACCAACTAATCCCTTGGGTTTCTACAGATATTTTAACACGAAAAAAGAAACATGCGTTATTCCTATATTATATCAGAGTTCTTTAGTACTGACGGCTCATCTAGGGTTCAATATGGCGCGGTTCATATAGTTATTTTACCAGTAATATCTATAAAGGAAAGGGTTAAATGAGAATCATGAAGGAAGTTGAATAAATAAACTTAAAGAAAACTTAACATTTCTTGTAGAATATGATTGGTCTTGCGAAGCTATAATTACACGAGGTCATTCAAATATCTTGCAAGCAAATTCGCTGAATTAATGTTTACCGCCGACAGCATCATATACTGATTGAAAATTAAACAATTGCAGGATACATTTCGAATAAAGACTCCGGGGAAATAGTCGGTTAAAGCATAAATTATCAGGGCCCATATCACTCAAGGTCACGGCGATAATGCACATGCCCTTTTTGTATTGAAGGTTCCCACACAATTAAAATTAGATATATTTAACATTTGAAGACATGAAATACTTAAGTTATCTGACTGAATATTAAGCAACCAGGGGTCTTAACTTCGGGTAAGTGCCGTCAATATACACATCTCCGCTTGGTATTAGATGTACCCACATAGTTTTGTTTAAATTATTCAGCAGATTTGTTGAAGAATAGGGTTGAATTAATGCTTTTCTATGAACAATAAATGATAATAAATTATGGATCATAACTCTGTATTAAACGGCCAAACGGGAAATACTGATGATGATGATGATGATGATGATGATGATATGCACATCTTGTTTGTTTGTTTATGTGTTTATCTAAAGTCGCCGCCGGAAAGCCCATATAAGCGACCGTACCCTCAAGTCGGACCAAATCCTTTAGTGTCCCGTCGAGATTTTTCGAGATGCGCATCTCCTCTTTATATTAAACTAAATTTCGTTGAAATTCCTAGAGCGCAGAAAAGCAATAGTTCTATATACAGTGTTTTATAAATAACAACAACAACAAGGGGCAATAAGTCTGTTTTTAAAAAGAAATGGAGATATGCTGGTTATATGTGCAACTGGTTTGTGAATGAAGGTTCCTACAAAGTTGCAGCATCGATATCCATCCAGAAGTTGCTGAAAAATAGCGTGGAAACGAAATGATTCCATATACAGTGTATAATAACTAATCAATGGCCGGATAGTGCGGAAACTAAATCTGGACTGACAGGCGGACGAACACGCTAAAACAGTCCCATCACTCCCGATTTCATCAGCGGGGGAGGGGATAAAAATGTCTGTAGTTTTAGTTCCAATAATTGATTTCAGTCCTAAAAATTTGTGACGTTTGTGACTCAGTGAAAAGCATTGAAGAAAACAATATTTATCTCAAATTTGTGACATTTGTGATTTTAAACTCGTGACGAATGTGATTGTCTAAAACATTGGATCACATGCATCACAAAATTTGTGACGAATGTGATCTCATTCTTCACAATTGTGACGAATGTGATTTGTGACACATGTGGCCTTACAAAGCTATTCCTTAATACTAATATAGATGTATCGTTTATATCTCATCCAAAATGATGCGCATTTCTATAAGAATGCATTTTGAGGAGTTTTTAAAAGAATCTTTCTATATTTTTACGAGAAAACATTTTGTGTTTATGTTCTTTATTGCATAGTTTAAGCTTTTGGAAAAACAGATTTTAAATATTTATCAGTACTTTGTAACGATAATATTATTGCATATATAAGTTAATTAATTTAGCTGTTTAAATAATTGCACAATGCTGTAATTCAAGTTTTTACGTCTTAAATCATTGCATGTCATACAAAACAATAAAACCAAATAATTAATACCATGACATAAAACTTTATTCGTCTTACGCATGACAAGCTCATCGACACAAACAAAATCAAATATACAAAATATGACATACGCAAATTAGTTAAAATCTTCGTGTAGATAAATTATAAGATTTTATTGTATACAAAGGAATTCATGTGTTGTTTGTCTTATTTCAAAACGCAGTAAACTATGCACCAATATCATCTGTTGTCGGTAAACACAAAATCACACAAATGCATCAATAGTCTGTTTTGATATTGTCATGCTCTTCCACGTGTGATTAGAATGCAGTTAAAATCTTTCTTGGTGTTATGCGAAACGTCTGAAATATATAAAATATTTGACTTTGAACTTACATGAACTTCGATATTACCTATAAAATGCTTACAGACTCTCTTTATAAAGAAGATAATGCGTGCGACTGCAGGCATATGCTGTTTTGTATGATTACTTACTGTTTTACATGTTAATTAATTCAAATTTAAGTTCTGTATTCTTAAAATAAAAACATACACTAATTAACAGTTGAATTATGTAAGATTAGATTAAAACAGCACATAGTTTCAACCTTCCAGAATCCGTCACTTTCCCGCAATAAGGAAGTATAACATTGAGTGGCATACCATACTTCTGAAAGTATCTCTTGTGTGGGAATACGCTATAATATGACTTCATTTGAGCCGCGTCATGACAAAACCAACATAATGGGTTTGCGACCAGCATGGATCCAGAACAGCCTGCGCATCCGCGCAGTCTGATCAGGATCCATGCTGTTCGCTATCAGTTTCTCTACTTGTAATAGAGTTTGTAAGCGAACAGCATGGTCTGGATCCATGCTGGTCGCAAACGCACTATGTTGGTTTTGTCGTGACGCGGCTCATTTAATGTTGAAACCTTCAGAATAAGCCTAGGTAAATATGTTAATGTGAAACATTCATGAGAGTTGCAGACAGGTACATATCGTATCCTGTCTGTTTAAACGTTTGGGTAACTTTGTCACATATAAAAAAGATGTGTTATAGTTTAACTATCATACGCCGGCATATAACACATAAATTGTTACACAGATCGTCAGTTTTGACACACTCTTGTCAGAGTTAAACGTCTGCATACATTATGTAAATTAGAATAAATTCAAAAATGCCAACATGTATTTATGCTTATTTGATCGTCTCAAATGGAATTATTAAAAAATGATATATATCATTTGCATTAGATAGAGTCTTAAAATTAAAAATCTTTTGAAATATAGTTAAATTATACACACATTATTATTATTATATTTACAGTAAGTACATTGATGTTTTCGAATATGATGCATTGAAATATTATAATGGTCATCTGTGGTATAAATATGCTTCTAATCAAGAAAAGTGAAGTGAATGCCAATAATTGAACATTGATCTGAGGCGTGTCTCATTTTCCCGTAATACATATATATAAATATAAGCAGTGCAACAAGACAATCAGCTGTACAACGAGCCACTTAAAAATTGATCTGAGGCGGGTCTCATTTTTGTGTCGCCTTGAAAAGGCGACATATAGGGGTTACTTTTGTCGGCGGTGTCGTTGTCGGCGTCGTTGTCGGCGTCGGCGTCCCCTAAACCTTGTCCGGAGCATAACTCAATCACTATAAGTCGGATTGACTTCAAACTTGGTATGCATGCTTCTTTCAATAACCGAAAGTACAGTGCACAATGATCGGTACTCTGCACTTCTTAATTTTTGAGTTATTGCCTTTTGTTAATTTTCATACTTTAATTTTGTCCGGGCCATTTCCCTTCAACTATAAAAGCTATGGACTTGAAACTTCATAGGATGATAGATCTCATTAAGAAGAAGTGCAGTGCACTGTAACACCGCACTTTGGGGTCAAACGCACTTTGGGGTCCGACCCCAAAGTGCGTTACGTACTTTGGGGTCCGACCCCAGAGTGCGTTACGCACTTTGGGGTCAAATTTCGACCCCAAAGTGCGTTAAACAGGAACATATGCATTTTTTAACATCAGGCAAACGACCGCACTTTGGGGTCATAGAAAATTTATGTTCATTATGTTTTAAATAATATATTGTAGTCAAAGCCAATGGTAAACAAAAAATAAAGGTATTAAATAGTCACAAAACATGTACCCTGAATTATAGTAGAATCAATAGGGATTTAAATGGTCTTGATTAGTAAGTGAAGAACTTTCACCAAATAAATCACCAAATAAAGAATTTGTATCAATTAATAAGCTTAAAATATTTTTTTTTCGACAAATTTTCCATTTATTTTAAATGAATGTACACCTTTCATTAACTCCATTGTTTTTAGCTAAATGCATTATTTTCCCGGTTTTTATTTCCACATTTTATCGAAATATGATAGTCTTAGCATAGACAAAGGTATAAATTCGGGGAAATCTTAGTAAGACATTTCAGTAAAAATGTGCCTGATAATATGTTAAAAGAACCATTTATTTAGCAAAATGTGACACATGATAAACTTGACTAGGTGTAGATGCGGCTTTAAGTAGTAGTCCGGACAGGCAGTACTAAAAATATCAACTATTTAAGTAGTCGCAGATTAAGAGCGGAGCTTCAGAATAATGTAAAATTCTTACTGGGGGTATAGAGGGGATTGTTGGGTTACGATCCCCCGAGGATTAAAAATAACGTTTTAAAGACCCATTATGCTTTCATTTGTTTTACTTAAAAGCTTCTTATTTTAATGTTCTTCTATATTATCCAAAAAATACACATTGGCCAATTACCTAAACCATCTTAGTCATCTGTTGCTTTTTGGCAATGATGAGTACAGTTATATAGAATTAGTATTTTATATGGAAGTCAAATACTACAGTGTTTTGACTTCTTTTATGACAAATAATTTCACATTTATCGCAAATTTATTCAGGTAACAAGCATCTTACATTTCTCTGATACCATTATTTTAACATTATAAAATTCTTGTTTGCCCTTTCTAATGAAGTATGTAAGATTTCCCATTAAAAAGCCTCTGACGAACGGTTGTTACGGAGCTTACAAAAAAATCCTTCAGTTCGTTGATAAGCTTAATAATGTATTTGTAAAAATCACTATTTATAGTTCGATCGAAAAACTTGATGTTTCACCACAACATTGCAATAGAGTATATTTATAGTTCTTTGTAAAAAAATTATTAACTGCATTTTATTTCATTCCCAACATATTTAAAATGGGGCTCAATATGGCTCCAAAAGTTATCAAGTAAATGAATGACAGAACGGGACATTTTTCGCAGCATCTTTTTATTTAGGAATACACATTTTCTGTACTAGAGTATTTTGAACGGTGGCATAATAGTGATTTTTGCATTTTTTTGATACTTTTGTTTTGTTTTTCGTACATATTTTTTTTATTTTTGTATACATACTCTTTTTTTAGTTTTGCATACATATTCTTTTTTAGTTTGCATACATATTTTATTTTAGTTTTGCATACATATTCTTTCTTATTTTGTAAACATATTTTATTTTAGTTTTGCATACATATTTTTTTTTTTTTTTGTATATATTTTATTATTGTTTTTTCTTGCATATTTTTACATGACGCCATTTGAAAAGTAGAGGTTTGGATAATTACGACATTTGTAAAACATTTCGCCATCAGTAAATTACAGTACCCCATATGCAAATACCAACTTTTTCATTTTTGGAGGTATCAAAAAATAACAACACTCTTTAGTATATATATAAATATATAGTCCGCGGTAACCCAAAGAAAGGTTCTGCATATGGTCTCGATGTGGTTCACATTTGTTGTCACAAAGTGCCAAAAATCCTTCATGGGGTTAAGAAGATTAAGAGCCGACAAGAAACCCAAGTCTTTATCCTTTGACCTGTAGGTGTGACCCCCGACCTTGAGCCGGCACACCTGGCATATAAGTTCTGCACATTATCTGGATGTGCAAAAGAATTGACCCAAGTTTCATAAAAATCCTTCAAAGCTTTAAGCATTTTTTTGTAAATCAGTGGAATATAAGGACCTATTTAGATCTTTTATTGTGCATAATTGTAATACACCAGTCAAATGTAACCACCTCCCTTGCCCCCGGGGAGTGCGGGTTAAAAAGAATCGTGTTTTGGGTTTGCGCTGTTCCGGAGCATAAGGCAGGAATGTTATTATCTGAGTATCCACTGCAGGTCGAAGATTTTACCACTGGTCGGCTTGGTCTAAAGTCATTGCCCCCATCTCCACTATTCCCAGGGGGTGGGGTAGAGTGGTGCGTATTCTTGGAATAATAACTGATCACCAATCAACAGCTCTTTCAAAATAGACACTAATATAATAGTATATAATAATAAAAAAACAATAATTAAATAAAATATATATAATTTAAAAAATCGGTCGAGAAGGGTCGGCCGAAACCAGACTTGCCCGGCCGAAAACGACTTGGCCGATTCCAAAAAAAAAGGCCGAAATGTGACCAAACCACTGTGCTAGTTTAATACTCAACTATGGGCTGTTATGAGATGTGAAGGCTGTTTTGATTGGCTAAGATATATACGAAAAAAATATGTACAAAAACAAAAATAAAGTATGAATGCAAAACAAAAGAGTATGTGTGCAAAACTGAAAAAAATGTTTATGCAAAACTAAAATAAAATATGTATACAAAACTAAAAACAAAACATGCAAATGTCACTTTTATGCCACCGCCACCTTTACACCTCTGGAACCCAAAGTGCGTTGATATGTAGCATATCAACGCACTTTGGGGTCAATTTCTCGATTTTGACCCCAAAGTGCGTTTGACCCCAAAGTGCGGTGCGAAGTTTAACGCACTTTGGGGTCGGACCCCAAAGTGTGTTTGACCCCAAAGTGCGGTGTTACAGTGCACAAGCACCGGTACTTTGCACTTCCTAATTTTTGAGTTATTTCCCATTGTTAATTTTCATACTTTATTTTTGTCCGGGCCATTTCTCTTCAACTATAAAAGCTATGGGCTTGAAACTTCATAGGATGATAGATCTCATTAAGAAAAAGTGCAGTGCACAATAACCGGTACTCTGCACTTCCTAATTTTTTAGTTATTTCCCTTTGTTAATTTTCATGCTTTATTTTTGTCCAGGTCATTTCTCCTCAAGTATGAAAGCTATGGACATGAAACTTCATAGGATGATAGATCTCATTAAGAAAAAGTGCAGTGTATAAGAACCGGTACTCTGCATTTCTTATATTTGAGTTATTACCTTTTATTAATTGTCATACTTTATTTTTGATCAGGCCATTTCTCATAAATTATAAAAGATATGGACTTGAAACTTCATAGAATGATATATCTTATTGATAAGAAGTTCAGTGCACAAAAACTGCTGCTCTGCACTTATTATTTTTTGAGTTATTGCCTTTGTTAATTTTCATATTTCATTTTTGTCCTGGCCATTTCTCCTAAACTATCTTGTTCACAAGGCGACACATCCGACTCGCTGACTTCTAGTTATATCATAAGCTCAATAAGACAATCAGCTGTACAACGAATTTACTTAAACATTGATCTGAGGCGGTTCTTATTTTCTCATAATATATATAATAAGTTCAATGAGACAATCAGCTGTACAACGATTTCACTTGAACATTGGTCTGAGGCGGGTCTCAGTTTTCCCGTAATATATATAAATAGTGCAATAAGACAATCAGCTGTACAACGATTTCACTTTACGCACTTACATTCCGTATTGATCAATAACTATTAATTGGACATATTTATGCATGAATCCATTCTTGACACATCAATGGCAACCTAGCAATTCCGGTAATAAATCAAGTTTTAATCATACATTAACCTTGTAATCTTTGTGCATTTGCATTGTGCATTTGCGTTGCAAACAATACAATGTTAGATCGGTAAATCATCTTAGATGATGTTGAATGAAAGGTGAACCATGCATTAGAGAAAATCTTTTTTATGCTTATTTCAAAGATGGGAAAACGTCTCTTTACGGTATTTTCTTCAAAAGTAGTGGCAAACAAATTAAAGCCTTATAAATATGTATATGTGTGTGGTTGTTTTTACAGATTCTAATTGAAAATAATCTCATATTTATATGCTGTGTTCTTGTTAGGACGGTGCAAGAAGGTGTGGACGATAGATTTTATTTTACAAATGCAGTCCATTAATAGGATGAATCATATTTAGTCTTTGTTTTCAAGATTTGATTTTATCACATGCCTTAGGATTAAACAAAATTAAAAGAAAAAACTCTATCTTGGTGAGGCATTTAACTTATATGGGCACATTAAACAAGACAGTTCGCAATTTACAAACGTATGGTTTCAGCTAGCTTGTGTTAAGAAGCATTCAACATTTCCTGGAACGGTCATCACACGTATAACAAAGCTGAAGATCGTGAAAATATAGTTATATTCACTGGATGCAGTGCTAGAACATTGTACATGTACTTTTCAATAAAGAGATACATGGACAAGTGTAAAACGATGATAGTGACACAGAAGCATGTGTCTCTAAGCCTTACTCTCAGTCATTGCTTTGCTCTTCTGTCTTCTTTATTTATTTACACGTTTCATACCAGGTGTTAAAGCTGCATACCTCCAGATGAGCCAAAGTATTTCAAGAAAATCAATTTTAAGAAAAATGTACTAAAATTTTGAGAAAGGTATAAACATTCAAGATCCAAGATATATTTCACATGTTTTGTGCCGTTTAACACTGATTTTGCTGTATCTTACTAACGCAGTAAGGACTAATTTTGCATATATTGAACACATTTTGTTAATTTTCTTGGATTGTAAGTGCCGATTGCAATATGTAAATTACTTTATTTGTCTACCTGACAATATTTTACTGAAAATTAACATGAATCTGGAGGCGTGCTGCTTTAAGCGTCATGTGTTGGCATAACAAAAGGTTATTTATATCAGTAAGAACAACTGATGATATTTAACATTATTTCATATCATTTACAATTATAAAAATGTATCAAAACAACTCTGTTTTGATGTTTTCACCTTCACTTGTAGAAAGTTTGCCATGAAGATATACTCCTTAAAGGTTATACACGGAACGTAATGGTAATTAAAATACAATAAATGATATTAGATTAAAGTTTATTTTATGACGGACCTTATGTTCTTTGAAGTTGTAGAATAATAAACGTATTAAAGAATAACACCATGATAGGAAACAGACAAACTGTTATGAGAACAAATGTTGACGTCAAAATATTGATGGTTGTGTTTTTGGTTATGTTAATGTTAACATTCTGGAAATGGAGGATTTTCAGAAAGTAATTAGAAAAATTGTTGAAAATCGCTAACTCGATTTTATTGAACCTGTTCAAGGGAGAAAACAGGACCTCTATCGCGTTCTCTAGCATGCGCTTAAGCGTCAATCAATCTCCAACACTAAGAGTGTTTGAATCAATGATCCCGAAGGACCACAAAATACAACAACACTAAGATCCACATGGGTGACAAACCGCATACCCTTTTTGTTTGTTTCTGTTTCCGTTGTTAGTTTGGTGTCGTACTGTTTATGTTTTGTTTGTTTTTGCTTTCTTTGTAAGTTTTGTCCATAGTTAATTCCTTCATTTGAGGTCATAACAATTCACACTTTATATCTGTATGAATCGGATACACCATACTTTAAACAGTATGCTTCATTATGAATGACAGATCTGTAAAACTATTGATTTAAGGGAATAATAATGATGATGTACTTTAACAAATTTAAATATAATGCGAGAAACATGTTCGTCAACAAAAAAAAACAGTACAACTTTCATGCACTAGTTTGTTGTTATTTCTAAAATAGGGAAGTCACCGAAGTTTAAATATCTTGACATTTAAATATGTCTAAAATGATAAATTTATAAAATGTTTATAAAACTAGGTTCATCAAAACTGGTAGTCTGTATGCGTGATTTTCGGTAGCAACCATTCCAAACTGTGCATTTTACTCGCTTTTGCTTTATTTTATCATAATAACAGTTGTTATTTTACTTAGGCAATTGCTATTTCACACAACTTGTTTTTGTAAATAAAATAATTATTTCACATACATTATAATTATGCTATATCATACTTTATCTCGTCACCACAGTTAGATCAAACAGGTAGGTTGGTGATCGATTGGTTATACGGCAAGAAATTTTGAACTACTTGTATTCATTTGATAAAAAATCAATAACAACAACAGTTTAGTCACGAAACAAAACATCAAAAATTCTAATATATGAACAAAACTTTCAAAGTAAATGATATATGTATATATTGTCAATGGCTTTTGAATTATTCTTAAGATATTCGTTACATAACCACGAGTATTGCCGTATGGGAACAACACTCTAGACTAATATTTGGTATGGTACCTATACTTAAAAAAAGAAGAAAAAATATGTCATATGTAACATTATTTTAATACGATTTGCTGCATTTTTTCTCTCTCTTATCTATGCATTAAACTAGTGGTTATTGTTAGGTTGTTAAAGTTCCCGTATCGGCGATGACTGCAGCTATTGTCGGATGTTAAATTATGGATTAACTCGTAATAACATTTCCAACGCAATTAAAACAGATATTTTTACTTTATCATTTATTCCACAAACTTTGCAACTTAATATACATATGTGATTTAGTGGAAACTGTGAATCGCTGAATAGAAAAAAATTCTTCTACAAAGGACATAGTTATATTTGTTTTTCTTTTATCATTATCACGAATCACAAGAACATGTAACAAGCGTTCAAAGCAATTTCATTAAATACAAATATCATGTACCAATACAAATTAAAAATTATTCAAAAGCATTCTAGAAAAGAGTATCATGATAATCGCTGTATGTATAAAGCCAAGAACGAACGCTGTCAATGCGACAAACGTTGCTGTGTTGCTTTTTATAAAGCTTTGCTCGATACAGGCTGTCGTTTAATCATTATATTGGCCGGAATTACTTATTTAACATGAAATGATTGCATAAACGCAATATGCAACACGTGTATATGTGCAACATGATTTCGTAAACAAAATGCCTCATCATTACTTACAATACTCGATAAACTGATAAACAAAACTGTCGTTGCTTGGGAATTTTTATTGTATTTATTATAAACAATTTTCTAGTTTTGTCAACCGTAGTATTTTGGCAATGTATTGACGAGTATAACCTATGTCATGTTTTGTCAATCTTGTATAACAATCATTATATACATTAAATCTAATCAGATTGGAATGCTGCTCGGTGCTAAGTTGATATTCCCCGCCATATCATCAACATGTATCGCCAGTGATGTATATGGCGACTGATTTCTGCCATGTTTTATTTTCGCTCCGCGGGCGCCAGACGAAGACATGAGGATAAGAAAGTGTGGTGACTTTGTCGTATTTTCGTCTAGAACCCCGTAAAACGACTGGCGAAAACACGAAAATATGACAGTGGTGACTTTGTCGTACTATCGTGTTTTCGCCTGGCGCACCGCGGAGACAAAGTACGACAAGGCGTTGGTTTTGTCGTCTTTTCGTGTTTTCGTCATGCGCCCCGCGAAGTAAAAACACGACATGGCACAACAGCCAACATAAATGTATGTGCTTACAGTGCCATAAAGCATATGCTTGCTATCTTTATAAACCTACGTCGTTTGACGTTATTGTTATTTAGAAAATCTACGACATAAAACAAACCTATTGTATGCTAACCACAAGTATCCTAGCGTTGACAGAACGGTGTGAATCGTTAAACAATCACTGAATTTAATTAACAACATATAAGGGGACATTTATTTTCAACAAAGCGCTTGTCTATATAGAGTATATATACCGATTATAAATAATGTACATGATGTAGATGAATAATTATTTGTAGTCATGGTAACGAAATACAGCTTGTATAAAAGTGCAATTGTTAAGGAGTGTACCTTTTTAGATGCATGCTTCACTTTTAAACAAAATCATTTGAATATCAAAGTAGATAAAATGTATACTAGTATTGATTAAAGCTTTTGAAATTAGTTTCGGAACTTTTCTTTACTTTATAATGATTCTTAGTACAAAGGCAATATAATCGTGTTTTATTGTGAATGTATATTTTCCAAATATTGTTTACAAGAAACTGAAAATAAAATATTAAGGTTTCACTTCGATACTCTACCCAAAATCACCCTTATAGGATGTGACACTGCATATATAGTGTTTGCTTCCTTGGACAACAATGTTATTGTGTACACATGTATAAATGTTTCGTTATTATATGTCGCGACATAATAGCTTACACACAAATCAAATCATATTCTTTTAATATATGCCGAACACATAAATTATTCAAAAGCATTCTAGAAAAGAGTATCATGATAATCGCTGTATGTATAAAGCCAAGAACGAACGCTGTCAATGCGACAAACGTTGCTGTGTTGCTTTTTATAAAGCTTTGCTCGATACAGGCTGTCGTTTAATCATTATATTGGCCGGAATTACTTATTTAACATGAAATGATTGCATAAACGCAATATGCAACACGTGTATATGTGCAACATGATTTCGTAAACAAAATGCCTCATCATTACTTACAATACTCGATAAACTGATAAACAAAACTGTCGTTGCTTGGGAATTTTTATTGTATTTATTATAAACAATTTTCTAGTTTTGTCAACCGTAGTATTTTGGCAATGTATTGATGAGTATAACCTATGTCATGTTTTGTCAATCTTGTTTAACAATCATTATATACATTAAATCTAATCAGATTGGAATGCTGCTCGGTGCTAAGTTGATATTCCCCGCCATATCATCAACATGTATCGCCAGTGATGTATATGGCGACTGATTTCTGCCATGGTTTTCGCTCCGCGGGCGCCAGACGAAGACATGAGGATAAGAAAGTGTGGTGACTTTGTCGTATTTTCGTCTAGAACCCCGTAAAACGACTGGCGAAAACACGAAAATATGACAGTGGTGACTTTGTCGTACTATCGTGTTTTCGCCTGGCGCACCGCGGAGACAAAGTACGACAAGGCGTTGGTTTTGTCGTCTTTTCGTGTTTTCGTCATGCGCCCCGCGGAGTAAAACACGACATGACACAACAGCCAACATAAATGTATGTGCTTACAGTGCCATAAAGCATATGCTTGCTATCTGAAAACGTTACAGGCTCGGTTTGATTGAGCCTGTTTATGGACGTTAGTGGTAAGTGCAAGTTACCATCTACGCTCTCTAGCACCGGCTTAACTGGAATTCAAGTTCACATTTGGATATGGAAATTGTGTACATTTTGAATTCAAAACATCAGTAGTCGTTTTCATATGATGGTTAATTATAATGGAATCTTCATCATGACACGTACTTATTAATCCACGAAAGGCGTCGTATGGTCTCAAAGTAGACGAGAAAGCAATGAGCTAAACTGAATAAAATGATAGTTTGAAAGGGAATCAGAGGTTATGAAGCCTGCATATCACAAAGGAAGACAATAAATCTAAAGGATGATTGTATTGTATTCATGTTGGAGAAACAAGATCAAATAGATAGAAATAAAAATAAAAGGAAATATCAGTCTCTCCATTAACGGGTTCGCATACTAGTACTCACAATAGCATGGGATCAAGTGATGCAAAAAGCTATATAAAACTAAGCTTGCCTAATATTTCTCTTTTTATTTTATTTCATTGTCCCTCATTTATCACAATACCCAAACACTATTTAAGCCGGAACGAGAGGAATTGCGCGACAGAGACATTAATTTACTCAATCAAACGGATTCTGCGATTGTTATAGAATTTGTTTATATAACTCTCTGAGTTGCCCCTTTTCAGTTTTTTTCCTCTTGAAAATATAACCCCTGTTGCCTTTCTGAATTATCCTTTTCCAATTAAATTGGAATTGACAAGTTAATTGGTAAAGGATAGCAGACCATGTAGAAATAAAAGCTAGCCTTCATTCAAGTTCTCAATATGCACAGGTAAAAATTTACAACCACCGATAATAATTGTCTCAAAAACATTCATACAGAATAAACGAAACGGACTCCAGAATATGAAAACCAACGCTAATTATTGTCGTCAAGCAAAACCGTCCTCCTTTCATAAAATCTAAAAGCTCATCGTTCAAGTTTACACGTTTCTACCCACGTTTAATTAAACATCGGCTAGTGACGTTTTTATTCTGATGAAAAATAACCACAGCAATTATTAATAGATGTTGCAGTCGTATAATATATACATTAGATATGTTAGCCATTCCTTCAGAGCAATGCGTTAAAGATAATGGAACACGTCTGGACCCCAGACAATAAATCATACTAGCACACTTGGTTAATGGGGGCTACTGCCCTTTGTTTATGCTTATTTCCAGATGTACAACAAAATTCAGAGTAACACTAAGAAAACAGAAAAAGCACAGTAACAAAAACGCATACATACTTGGGTCCGCTAAACTAGATTCTTTCCAAGATGATTTTTATTGTATTAATTAAGCATTTTTTAACAAAACAAACTGATACTTTTGAAGAATATAGAATACCTCGAAAATGGTTATTTTCATTGAGAACTACCTTTCACCAATCATTCAACATGTTGAAGCGAATGACTGCATTGATTTAGAAACAATTTGTAGAACAACATATATTGATATGAAAAATCTAAAACTTAGTGTATCAAGTTGTAGATAATTACTGAAATGTTGCATATGAATTGATTGAGAAAACTGCAAATGACATGCCATTTATATATACAGAACCAGACAATAGTAATTTACTTTCATAAATACTTAATAAATATAATTGTATTTTGATGTATATAAATTTTAACAATTTGAACCAAGTATAACACCTTACACGCTTAATATTCATGTACCAGTGTGTAATGGTAATGGAAATCCAAATAGTTTCCATATTATTACAAATTTATCTAAACCAAGTAGAAATCCCCATTAATTCCGCTCATATTCATGTTTATTTCTTGTGCCTTTTTAAAAAGGACCCTCTTCAACTGATCTTGTTCTTTAAGGTATATATTACAGTCCTTGATTCTCCAAGATGTGTTAGCCTATTTTCATTTGCTCCTATTAGAGGGCATGATGACGCCACAAAATCCGAAAACGAATTAAGTAAATCAAAATGAGTGCTTAGTTTTTAACCATATCTTTCTCCCAGGATACATTATTAATCAACTCTATTTTGTTTCAGATGTCGTTGTTTCTACCACTGTGTTTCGTTGCCCTCATCGGTTTCCAATTGGCTGACGGTTTTGGAACAGGGGCACCAGATTCCCGTTGCGGGGCAACAGCAGGAATGGTTCCGGAGCACGGTACCCCACCACAAACAGAACAAATCCCGTTTATTTTATCGGCAGAAAATGGACAAACTACTTATACCACAGGGGAAATAATATCACGTACGTAAATTATAATGTAGATGCAAATCTGATAAATGAGATAAGTGAAATGAATGACAAACGTTCAATAAGGTATAAGAAAACAGTGTAATAAAACTTTATTCTAAATGTATACAACCTAATTTCATTGATGGTATGAAATTGTTTTCAGCATTTGTAATTACATACAACAATGTTATGTTACTTGCGAATGAAGTGACATTTGCCACTGAAACCATTTGCAAAATAACCTATTGTCAGAATAATATTTTACAAGCGTGCGATTGATTTCAAAATAATTATTTTATTCAAAGGTAACAATTAATGACCACAAGTTTGGAAGTAAAATATGTTAAATATTTGTTTTTTATTGTTACAATCCACCAAACAACTGACTCTATTTAACATTTATATGTGAAGCTGGAATGTTCAAACTAGCACAACCTGTGGTATAAGCCCTATCTATCTTTTCATTTTTCATACAATAATGTAACTGTACCCTTTGAGATTGTCAATAAATCGAGAATGACGGGAGGGAAAGTTGCAAAATTTTGTACCACTATTTATGTACACGTTTTCTGTTGAAAACCCGTAAAAACCCTACGTTTTCTTTGATATCTTGAATAATTTCTTTCGAAAATATTTTATTTACATATCACTTAAAGAGACCCAAGATTTTAGATTTTTTGGGGGGTTTCCTGGACCGAGATTCGAACCTCAGACCTCTCACATATTTGAACACCACTGGCATGAAAAATAGTTTTCATTCGTTAAAGAAGTAATGTCTATACACTCTTTTAAAGTTTAAAACATTTTGTTATTATATTGTATTACAGTTACTCTAGAAGGGGACAGAACATTTACTGGATTCCTAATACAAGCTTTATCGTCATCTGGAGCAATCGTTGGTAAAATGATTGCTCCCCCTGGTGGACAAAGTAAACTACTAAATTGTGGCAACATAGTAAGTTTTTTTATAAATACGTTATATTTTTCCCTTTTCGTAAAAAAATACTTCTTTTAATTAATAATATGAATATTATGACATATTGAATAAAAATAAACACAGTGTATAGCATTTGGCTGCATTTTGTATATGTCTTAAAGGAGAACTGTCGTAACACTATTTATTTATTTTTCTGATCAGATAGAAAATAATGTCATTATAAATGGAAAGTTTGTAGAAACTAAATTTTCTGGTAAGAAATTATTAACTTTACTATTTGCATAAACATTTCAACACATTTAATCATTACCTAATTACAGGGTAGAAATGGAATAACTCACACAAGTAACCTGGCAAAATCAAGCTTTACCTTCCAGTGGGAGGGACCAGACACGGAAACAAACGGAGCTGTCACCTTTCTGTACGTGTTGAAAGTTCTCTTTACCATGTTTAAAAATAATCTTCGTTACTTCATTGGCATTCAACTTATTTTTCTTGTAAAATGACTGCTTTAACAGAGCATGTTGAATGTTAATTTTACTCGTGAGTAAAAGCATTGCTGCAATTGTGCTATTAAGACGGAATTTTATAGTAATGTTTCCAGAATGCCAACATTCATAAAATACATACTGCTTAATCTCTTTGACCAACTATGTTATAATTCTTACATATCAATTTACGATTGTTCTAATGATGTTATGTCGCTTGAATGTTCATAAGTTTGCGATGTATTTTAAATGTCATGGAAGCCTTTTGTATTTTGAAATTATTGACATTATTTGAGTACTAGTATTGTATTAACCAAACTGAATTTCGCAGTGTGGAAATACAATAATAATGTTTCAATTTTCAGTGTAACAGTGGTTGAAAACTACTCTACGTTTTGGGTCAAGCAATTTCTATTAACGCTGACTGCATCTGAAGTTGAAACACCAACAACAACCGTGCAACAAGAGACCGGCGAAACAACAAATTTATCACCCACAGTTACTCCTCTTGCACAAACAACAGTTGTAAGCTCTTCTGCAAGTACACCACTAATCAAACCTATCTCACAGGTAACAACTAACAACCTACTTCATAATGCTAGCACACGTGTAACCAGGATTGATATATACACTGCACATAATGATGTATTTAATGCAACTATTTCTCAAACATATAATAATACATTTGAAAATAATGGTATTTTAGATGCACGGAAAAACGTATCATCATTTAGTTCAGCGATATATAACTCTAGCTTATACCCTACGACTGTTGCCTATAACTTAAACAAAACAAACGAAATTATTACAAGTTCTAATGATCCTAGAATATATACCAAAAATAAAATTACAACCAATTATGATAACACAAATTATTCCGATCCTACCATTGAAAACGAATTTGTAAATACTATGTCTATTTATGAAACAACACCCTCTGTAAGTGACTCAGGCAGAAGTTTTGACACCGTTGATAACGTTCAGCAGTTTACTGTTGGACAATATGTTAATGTCAATCATCGTACAAAGGCAAGTGATTCAAATATGCCAGAAACAACTCATAGAGATCTGTCACCTTTCGATAAAGGTTTTGAAAACTTAGATCAAAAAGAAGCAAATGATACATTTGAAAGTCTTAATGTGCCGACATCGCAATTCAATGAATTGAATTTAAATTCTATAAATCAAAATAATAGCGATCAAATAAATGAGTTACCTAGATGGACAGACAATTACAATCGGATTAACTGGACACGCACTGACTTGAATGACAATTATGAGAACGCCAGTCTTGATGAACCACATACAACTACCAACCACGGATTAGGAAACAACCTGAAAGACACGTGGAGTCAGTCATTAAGAATTACGGAACTACCTTTATCAGATCCAAATCGAATATTTAAAGTTGCTAAGGAAATTCTGCTAAAAGACAGGAATCACGTTGTAACATTCAGAGAATTAATTAAACCGTTAGACTTCTCTGGAAATAAATTAACTCTAAATGATGTCAAAACAGACGACAAAGCAAACTCATTTCCGCAGAATTCATATCAGTTTACTACTGAAACTGCTGAGAAAACACAAGATATTAATATCCCTACAGCGCCTTTTATTCCGGAAACGACACCAGTGTCAGTAACAAATAGACCACTATTAGATATAGTCACTGAAGATAATAACAGTGATAATAATAGAAAAGTAAAAGATCCACATAATGATTCAGTCAAAGAAACAAAACTACCTGAAATCGATATAACAACAACACAGTCTTCGGTTACTATAGAGAGCGGTTCAAGATCAACGACTTTAAAAGAAATAGTGAGTAAATGGATGCGGGAACACGTCCATGATGTACCAGATCCGGTGTCTACTTCTGCTTCTAATGAACCAGATAAAAGCAAGATCAACGATGAACAAAGCTCCAATCAAAATGATACAAATACTTTTAAACACTTGGACTCGCGGTATCCAAAATTAGAGGTAAAATGTAGATTGTCGTTTGGAAACGGCATAATGCATGAACATCTAGAGATAAAAGAGCATAAATCTAGTGCTTAGTTAGCAAATCAAACTCGATTGCAAGCGGGCGAAAACTCCTTGATAAGCAATTGTACGATTACTTCAATTTCTTCTGAATTAATAAAAAAAAACAAATATTGTAGTCATTAATACATCTTCTATTTCTTGAACAGATACACTAAAAGTTGAAGTAAACATAATATTCTTAAATGAGCAAATTTAGCAAAAGTGTACAAAAAAATATTTTAAAACTGAAAAAGTAAGGCTCTAGAAGATGACTTCCATATCAACTTCAGATTACAATTGACAGAAATATATAGCTGTGTGTATTCCAGTTATTATTGTGCATATGCTTCACACCGGTATTTCATATTCATATTTCATTGATATTTCCGTAAAATATTTAAATATTTTGTCTTTCAAAGAGCTTTTTAACAATGCCATTTCAATCACCATCAAATCTAAGAATATTTTTCATTTCGTTGCTTAGGCTGCGCATAAAATGCATGCTTCATGATGACTCAAAGAAGATCAGATTTAATATGAAATACAAACAAAATCTTCTCTGATCGTCAACAATTGTAGATTATAATATATTACTAACAAAAAAGTTTGGAATTTAGTAGAAAATAATGAAAAGAACAACATTTCTTTACTATAATTCTTGTTGTAAATACTACATACATTTGCCTGTCTTCGTCTATTCACAAGATGGTAACACATTCGACATTTATGCTATATGAGGAAAAGTTATGATGAAACAATTTTATAAAAAAAAGTGGTGTACATAAATACATCTGAATATAAGAACGGAAAAGTATGCAGTAACTAAATAGATAATATATTCTGGTAATTTGAAGGTATCAAGAAGGGCGAATTCTTATGTCTGTAATAAACCGGATAAACAATCGTAAAACATTTCATTTAAGACCATACAATGATTGAAATTTGATGTTGTTGCAGTTGAAAAATATAGATATAAATGTTATAACTTTTATGCATTATCATATGTTCTGACATGAGTTTGTTGTGGTAAACCATATTTTCAAACACATAAATTTCTAAAGTTAAATGATTTATGAAATTAATTCAAGGTTAGTTATTCTTAAAACAAAATTATTTATATGTTTTAATCATACGCAATATTTATTAAATCTGGGAGAGTCATATTTCAACTGAGTGTTAATTTCACAAATAATCGGAGCATTTTAATGATATGATTTACATGTCCTCAATTTATGAAGTCCATTAATTGCTAATATTTAACACAAAGTTACTAACACATTTATTGTACCACCTAAAATGCATGTTTAGAACTAAAAAATACTTTGGTGGGGGAATTTTAGAATTGTTACTTGAATCTTTTGCAACCTGTTCCATCGGAACTATGTATACCTTTATAGATGTTCTGACTCTTTTTTTTATATTTCTTTAAATACTGTAAAAGGACATCGTCATAAAACATGATTTTCTATAGTGAAACAATATTGTGCAATTTCAAGAACAGGATATTATTATGGCGTCCGGCGTTAATGGCATTTACAGTTATTTACGAAATATCATTATTGGCATTAATTAATTTGTAATTCATAAAATTGCTTCTAATAAGAGCTTTATTCAGAAATTTGCTGTCATTTACAAAATACGAAGGGCTGAATAATCAAAACATCATTTGTGCATTTAATTGCTTATGTTTGACCATTTTGTACTGCAAATAGCTATTTATCGGTTTATTGTTATACTCGTAATGTTGACTTCTAATATTGGTTTGATATCATTCTTTGATTTTGTCACATCAAAATGGACAGTTCCAAATGAAAGCAGGGCCAGTTTCTTTGCATGGTAAATAAATGTTAGTGAAAATAAAACAGATAGTTAATGATTAGAGGTAGAAAGTTCTAACAGTTACAATATTCATTTTTACAACAGAATAACAAAACATGTCAGGTATTGCCCACTTGTCAAATACAGTGGTTTGAATATACATGTATTTTAACAATTATTCTTTTGTTTTTGATTTTCATGTCGAAATTTCATTGACAATAAATGAGCATAGAATATAACAGTTTTTAATTTACAGGCAAATGCTGTATATATCTTCTATTTCCTTTTACATTGGTGATACACGTATAACATTTTCATACGCTGTGACTGTTTAGTCTTAATTATGATTATTTTGGACGATTACACAACTGAATACCCTATACTAGAATCAGTTAAATTAGCGCCTCATCGACTATAGTTTTGACTGCTGTGCAATCGTCCAATATAATTCTGTATTGTACTCAACAATGTATGAAAACCTATTTAATTATATGGCAACTCATTTATGTATTTTGACCTATTGTACTAGTAATTTCATAGCAAACATTTTATAATTTTATTTAGAAATGAAATTCTTTGTTGGTGAATACTTTATTGTAACTTGAAAGATATGTTCAATGCGTTCAAAATACGATACGATTAGACAATATGCTTAATATGTGTAATTCTGTAACTGCGATAAAACTGAACTCAACCATCCATATTAGAAATAAACGTCAAGATAGGGTCTTATGTTTTAATGAATTTCATTTCACTGCTGCCTTTTCAATAAACTGATGTATATTTTCTTCTCGCAGGGTGGTAAGATACAGTACGATCCCCAGTGCGGAGTTGTTAAAGGTTGTTTTGTCGATTGTAGCGGAAATGACTGTAAATTTATGGTTACATGGCGGGATTTAGGCACGGCAGTGCAATTTGAGTTGTTTGGCAAACCAGATCGGTCGTTCAATGATGCATGGGTAGCTGTTGGATTTTCCAGTGACACACGAATGGTAAGATGTTTATTGTAAAATCAAAAGATACATATACATATATTAAGTAAATAGGGTATAAATATTGTTTTTTCTTACTATTTTTTAAATTTAGTTTATAAAGTAAACTTTGTAAGTTGGGTTAATACTCAAAAATATTAAAATACATTGTACATCCATAGCACTTTACATAAGCATATACCAGTTTGGAGGCTTCAGTTGAATAACCTTAAAGCTGCTGTAGATCGTTTGAAGAAAACGATGGAAATGCCTCGTTCGCAAAAAAAATGTTTATTGCGTGATAAGAATTTCCCGCAACCACCTGGAAACCTTAAATTAGAATAACTTGTGACAATTAAAATGTTCAGGAAGTTTATTATCACAATGATCAAAGAGAAAATAGGCGGCGACAAGTAAAAACATCACATTTAGTGAGTTGTTCAACAACACTGTGACTTTATTATCAAAGATTTACACATTTATTTGAATGTTGTGATGACTTAATTTCATTTGTCTGACTTTACATCTAAGTAGAAATGAAATAAAATGAACAGTCATGTGTGTTTTACCGTCAACTTTGTCAAAGTGACTGAAAAGAAAGAGTCGCATTTAATTATAATGCGCAGTAAATAACATTATTAGATATCCCCTTTTATTTGATTAAAATGGAAAGGATTGAAATGGATGGAAAGATTTTTGCAGATTACGTTTTATGAAATTTAAGCTGCAAAGAAAAGCTTCATTTTCAAAATTGAATGACATTATAAACAACTGGTATCAGCTATATGTAGTGAAGAAGACCAAAACAAAATAAGGCCTAGACAAAATATGACCGAGGCAATGTAAGCCCAAGACAAAAACACCGAGGCAAAATAAGACAGAGACAAAATAAAACCGAGGCAAAATAAGACAGAGACAAAATAAAACCGAGGCAAAATAAGACAGAGACAAAATAAAACCGAGGCAAAATAAGACAGAGACCAAATAAAACCGAGGCAAAATATAGAAATGATATAGAACTGATGTTACACCACTATCAACAATACCAGCATACAATACGTTAATATACAATTTACTTGGACTAGACACAGGATAATTGGTCATGAATTACGACTATACAACCATGTTACTAAATATGAGTTACAATTTTATGCTATTTAGGAAACATTGATACAAATTTTATTTAGTGACCGAAAAAAAAATAGATGTGATCACCCCTTCCGTTTCTTGATATATTATCATTCTGCGTTTGAATGTTATTTATAAAATCTATTTGTTCACTTGTTCATATTTCATATAATAAAATACACATTTCGTTTTCTGTGCTTAAATGAAATATGTTTTTTGTTTTTTTGTTTGTTTCACTTTTTGTTAAATGATATTTTGCTATCAATTCTGCTTAAATGTCAAGAAAAGACCGAGTGAAAGACAAGTAATTAAAACGTGTAGGCGTATTTTACAATAAGATGAATGGTACAAATGACATGATTGTCTGTATTGATCAACTTTGAAGATCATGTTTGTCATATATTAGATATCGTGTGTTGATTTTGTCTACAAATATGTAGGTAGTAATATCTGCAATATTTCAATACAATATTTTGACTTCCCATGGGTATATTTTTTAAGACTTCATCAGAAAAAAACCATCTGCATGATAAGATAGACGCGTCTTGTTACCAGTAGTTTCTTTTGTTTTTATCAAGATTAATGAAAATTATGGACATAAAATAGCTATTTCATTAAACTTATGTTCATTGACATCTTGACATTCCCTTTTATTTATTGTAAATTGATCAACATATTTAGATAAAAATGATTTTCTTCAGGGTGATGACAGTGTAACAGAATGTGTGTACAGCAATGGATTTATACAAGGGTTCAGTTCTTATAACACAGGTTATTCAAACCCGAGACGTCTGAATCCGGTAAGTGTTGTAGCTGACGAAATGCACAAGAATGTAGTCTCCATATTGTTATATTTATCTCCATAGACATTTATTCTAATAATTTGAGTTATAAAAATTAAATACTGTTTAAGCCGGTGCTACGGAGCGTAAGGGATATAGCATTTCCAATGCATTTCATGAACCGACTCAATCTCTGCAGTAGACAACAATTTCATATCATTTTTTTTCTCAGAAATTACGATATATCTTTTTCAGTTTAGTAATTCACAATTATCATATTTATGGTACAATATACTTTATTGGATTGATTTGTTGTTCGTCCAGCAATTTATGTACATATACTGTATTTATCTCAGAGAAAAGTAAGAAGATGTTACAAACAAATTATAAATTAAATCATTTTAAAATAGCATGGCGGGACATGCTACAATTTACTCTGTATGTGACAAATAGAATGGGACGTCAACATTAATTTTAACAATTTGTTTAGGCAGCAGTTTTATGGAGCCTTCTTTGTCGTAGCTATATAAAGTATTAAGGACGAAAGACATCGTCAAAGTACGAGTAAATTATGCCACTTTATAAGATGTACTGTCTCGTGGGGTTGTTTCATTCATGAAGTCTATCATGTATCATCATTATAATATTAAGGCTGTTTTATTTGTTTTAGAGAGTCTTATTTAATATCAAAGTTTTAATACCATAAATAATTAAACTTAAATGTGTTTTAATATTATTTATGGAATTTCATCCTAATTAGTAATTTCTATTTTCATTCATTTATAAGTAATAATGAAAATAATTCATACATCTAAAATAATTGTACTGTTCTTTTCCAGTTTTGATTCTTTACAGTCGTTTTTTATATTTTCAGCCGAAAGTTGGTCTTATAAATGTTGATGGTTATTATAACGATGGTGTCCTGTTTTGTTCATTTATACGACAGAAGAGTCTTCCTCAGATTCAAGGATTTTTTGACCTGGAACAAGATTGGCATATCATGTTTGCACACGGAAAAGTTTTACAAGTGCCAGGTATGAAAACTTCTAAAGTTTCGTTTTGTTATTTATATTATGATAGTTTATATGTGCTAGTTTCTTGTATGTGTAGATTTTATGTATTTCTTTAAATTGTGTCTCTAAGTTTTGTTTAAATAGACTAACACTTTGTCTTTAATGTTTTGAATAAACAATGCATGTTGATGATAGTATACCACACACATAAAAACAAACAAAACAAAACAACAATCATTTATTCTATTGAATTGTGCAAAACATATTGATGAAGCTGGTTGTAAAATTGAGTGTATGCAATCAAGTGCACACTTCAATTATAAATATTATCTATAGGTTTATTACTATTGTTATTGCAAATTTCATGACAGCATTCAATGCTGAGCGATCAATCAACGCAATTGTTTGAATAGGTTTATACATTTATATGCCTTCTAAAATACAATTGAATTGGCAAAACGAAATAGTTCTGTAGACAATCAAATTTTAATGACTGACTGAGCCACCTTGAAGAACGGTAGTTATTAAATGAAATATGTAAACCTTGTGCTGAGAATTTAAAACAATTTCAAATGTATATAGCAGTGAATCACATCTGCAATCAGTTTTTGTTAATTTGTTTGCAATAAAAGAGTTTGCAATATTTCAGTTATTCACGTTATTAGAATTAGTTAAGTCTACATTTTGTACAATTTAAGTAAAAATAACCTTCGCAATAGCTGGTAACAGCTTCTCTATATGAAAATAAAGTAATTACTCTAATGTGCTGCCACACATCAATCAGCGAATATGATATTTGTGAAATATTAAATGTCAAAATTTGTCATGTGGAGTTTCTTATTTACGTTGACACTCTGGTCCATGTATTATTTGTGTGGTTTGAAATAGAAAACAGTTTTCTTTATATACAAACGTGTAATGTACTATCGGCGTTAGGTCATTTTTTGAGTATGCATTTCATAAAAATACGTCGTACAAAAGCGAATGTTAAACGTCGCTGTCATATTTTTTTTTTATAAAACTTGTCCAAGAACCTTGATTTTGACTGCTTCTCGTGTGAGATCCATTATATAAATTCAAGCGAAAAAAAAATCAATACGCAAACGATATTGTTTTGGAGATGGCGAAAAACCTGAACAAAAAATCGAAACTTTCGTCGCAAATTATCTAAAACAAATAAACACTTAATAATATAACATTTATAACTGTACCAATAAAATAAAAGTTATAAACATATCTGCTGCTAACATTCCTACAAATATTTACACAGATACAGTTGACAATATGAAAGTTCCGTTTTTCTTTATTTGAATACTAAAAAATCAAATGTTCGTGTTTTTATTTATTCTTAATATTATCTCGAACGTACATAAAATTCTTAATAGCTCTAGCAGTGGTGAAAGAAATATTAAAGAAACGTTTTCACTGATTGTACCGGGTAAACTACATGTTGTATTGAAAACACCTACATTGTATTAAAATAACAGACCTTTTCAACAAAGAATTTTGTATACTGAACTTTCAAAGAAGGTAGTGTTGTAAGTAATATATCCTGGTAATTGAATCAATATCAAATCTTGCATCGATTAATTTATATACGAATAACAAATTGAACGATTTGTTCTTTTGATATCTTATACACATCTATAGTAAATTTTCTTGTATTTTAGCCTGGCAGTTATACATGCATTCCACGACAGATCTTCCTCCAGCATCAGCAGCTAGAATAGATTACCAGTCTGTCGTTGTTATAGGCAGTGCTGCTAAGTTTCCACTAGTCAAAGCACATGGTACTGTTTGTTTGATTTATTTTTACCAAAAAACTGTCATTTTCAGCTTCTTGTACTGTATTAAATGCCATTTTGATGTTTGTATAACTATTTGTTAATAAATGTCTGTAAATGATACAGAATAAATATTTATGCAGTTGACATTAACATATAACATATAAAATAATACTAAAGGTGAATTATATAGTATTCTCATGTATTTTACCTTACAGGCTGTCTGATGATCATTGGTTGGGTGTTGTTTACTGGCATTGGTCTAGTTGTAGCTAGGTATTATAAGAGTGTATGGGGAGACAAAACTTTCATGAAACTTAAAATTTGGTTCCAGGTAAGTTTGAGGCTAAGGTTCATCTCCTCTTAAAGCTAAATACAGATACGAAATGGTATGTAGTATAACCAGACATATATTGAGGCCAGGTCTTTTGGTTTATCAAGTTTTAGGTCTGGTCCTGGTGATTTTGGCATAATGTAACTCGGTTGCCAGTGCCAATTGCAGGTTTTACAGTGCATCTTAGTGAAAAATCGCTGTAAATTCAGCATTTTTCTTATCACTACATGTAGACATTGAATTTGTTGCTTAATTAATGTAATTGAAATTTAGGTGAGGGAAAGATTAAAACCCAGCATAATTACTCCTTTTGTAAAGCTAAGTTAACGTTAACCGAATATGATTCCTTAAACAAACCGTATTACTTACGCAGAAAATATAATTCAATTTATAAACTGTTGTTAACAATAGCTGTATTTGTTCGAGATAATTACTCATAAATACAGAAGTGATAAAGTGCATCATTTCTTTCAAATTTTTGTTTGTAAACTACATTGTCGTCATTACACGGAATATATATCTTATTTGGTGCAACATCTGTCATAAAACACGGATGTATGTAGCAAAGTTCAAGGCATTTTCCCTTAAATCAGGATGACGTGAAAGAAGGAGCGGAAATTGAAAGTGTGATTCAAGAGTGCAAAACATTCGTTTTATTTGTGATGTTTTGTTAAAACCTGGAAGCAATTTATCATTCTCTATAAGTATATGTGTATTCAATCTGTCTGTCTAACGGTGTTCATGTCTTGCTTAAAGGGTCATTATACCTCAGAAACGAATAAATATTAAATGCTTTTAAAAGGGCAACTTTGAACTTTATAATGTTTAAATGATGGTTTAAGAGCATGTTCGATGCTTGTTACATGAAGAAAGTACTGCTTAGTGTGAGATTAGTTATCATGAAAGTACAACATGTAAACAAAGTAGTATTTTGACTCGCGTCCTGTGAACCTTGCCTTTGCCTTGTTGATCTTTATTCTTGTTTTCTGTACAAAATACTAAATCACTATTAATGTAATACATGTAATTCCCAAAAAGCAACCAAAGAAAGATGGTTTAGGTATTTGTTTGTTTGTTTGTTTTGGGTTTTACGTCACATCGACACAGTATAGGTCATATCGCGACGTTCCAGCTTTACTGGTGGAGGAAGGCCTCAGGTGCACTTCTGTGCATTATTTAAGGCACGATCGGGCACCTGAGTAGAACCACCTACGTTCCGTAAGCTAGCTGGATAGCTTCCTCACATGAAAGAATCCAAAGTCCCTGTCGGGATTCGAACCCACAGCGGTGAGGGGCAAGTGCAAGGGGCAGGACGTGAAGTGGTTGCACACTTGGTTCAAGCGAGCGAATTGGTTGCAAACTTGACAAAATGGCAAACACTGCGTGATTTTTTGAAACGGGTGAACGAATTTTTGCCAGGCAAGTGGGTTTCTTTGTTATTTTAAAGTTCATTAGTATGTCTATTCCATTATGCAATATATATACCACACTCGGTTTAAGGTTTCAGCATCCTAGATTCTGTTTTGACGAAGTTATTGAAGATATAAACTGATCATGTAGATATTTTGAAATTTGACATGTGACTGTTCTCGTCGGTTTTTCTCCTAATTCATTCGAATTTGTAAGTTTTGAACTGCATTTAACAATAACAAAATATGTTTCTGTCAATGCAGTACAAATGGTTTAGTTCGCAAGTCCGAAGATAACGTTCAATACACAAAAATATCTTGTTCAAGCACATTTTGGTTGCAGACTTATACTTTGAACAAGCATTTTTGGTTGCAAACTTATTCTTATTATATTGAAATCCATAGAAAAACTTTGCAAAAGGATTGTACATAGTAGTTTATATTTATTGACCTATGGCAATTATTGACATTTATGTTCTTTTACTTGTTTTTGTTATAAATGTTATTTATACTTTTTTCTTTTACAACAAGTATGCACTTTATGTTTCAAATTACATGGTTCTCAGTTCAATACTATAATCATCAGTAAAAGCCTGTAAAAAACAAAATAATAGCACATAGAAGAAAAATATTTATTGATACTTCAATTCTAAAATATGTCATCACATGTAAAATGCAAATGAAAACTACATACAAAAAACGTATGTGAGAGTACTGCTGTATGTAAGTGAATTATTTTCATTATAAACATAAGGACATGTGCTCACATACGATGTTACTCGGCAAAATTTCCAAAGTTTATCAAAACCACAATAAATGTTATTTTGTTTGTTTCGTATGTAAAGATCAGCAGTTGCTTTAGACATAAAGTATGTAAATGTACTTATAAACCAAAAGTTAAAATGACATGCTTGTTTACAATATTTCAGATTTGATGTACATATCATAATTATATGTCAATTGGTATTCTAAAAATTATTTTGGCTATTAGATCATAATACAACTGATATACGATTGGTAATTTACATTGACTGATATGTGACAAAACTACTTAAAGTCATTGTTCGAGTTAGGGAATTTGGAAGATGTTTCGATTGGTCAATAATAAGGAACAATTTAAAGACACATGTGAATAATGCCCTTGTGTCAATGTTAATATAGTTTGTATCTACTATACAATCAAATTTATTTCAAATCACAAAAAAGAACAATAATGAAAGCTGTTTGTTGCTATTTTTCTCTTCTTTTCCTTTATAGTTAGTCATGCCAAGATATAAAAAAGTCCTAAGACTTTGTAAAAAGAAAAGAAGTATATCGAGGAGAAAAATGATGAAGATAAACACAACTGAACTTCAATTTAGCATATTGTGTTTTCTATGTACTGTATAGGTTTATAGAGTGCATATTGGGTGTTTTTCGTAAATAAGAAAGCTAAAAAGGAGCGGAGCTTGCGAAGCGACTGTAGCTTTCTTATTTACGAAGAACATCCAATATGCACTCTAACCAGCTTAGTGCTCCGCCCATTTTATTCCGCCCAACACACTGCGTGACGTCACACGATAGCCTAGAAATGTGTATAACCATATTTGGAAGAGGTAGCGGTACACATTTACGGGTCACGTGTTTTGCATAGCTTATTCCCGCATTCTGTCAAGGTAAATCAGACAATATCACGGTGCATATCCATATCGGTACCCTCTTTGCAAAATATTCTCAAACGGTACCCTCTTTGAACATACACAGGTCATTCTCTGCTAAAAACAAACCAGCGATGGATAACAATGCAGTAAAAATTCATTGTAATAAGGAAAGGAGGTATGACACGTAGAAAAGATGTATACCATGGAACACTAGAATGTTTCATTTATGTGCTGATTTGTCATGTGCCTGCAACTTCACAATAAGCTACAGAAAGTCGACATGTCTTGCCTCGCCCGTCACCTCGACATATTTTTCGGGCTGAAATGAACCTGTAGCTTGATTATATATGCATCATACATATTTATTATGTTCATATACATATCATCTTCGGACAAATGGCAGTAATATTGTCAAAAATAAATGTAAAATTAATTAAAACACCCTACTTTCGGTTTTGCAGCAGCACGGGCTGTAATATTTACATAAAAAGTAAGAAATATTACATACATAATTCTATGCCGTAGTGACGATATACATGTGCGTGTACGGAAAAAACATGATGCATAAATATTGATTAGTAGGAGTAAACTTCAAGATCTCTGCACATGCGTATATTTCACTTTAGCGCTCTTCGAAACTTAGCTCCGCCCAATTGCGTTTTATAATATAAAACGTCCAGTTTATATAAAATCTGTTCTATTAAGATTTGAAACCTGAAAATTTGAAAAATCCTCGTCGGCTTAAAAAAATAATTATTTTGAAAAAAGATAAGTTATTTCTCGCTAAAAATATGCATGCCACATTATTGACACAAAAGTTTGCAACCAAAAATGCTTGAAGTATAAGTCTGCAACCAAAGTGTGCTTGAACAATATATTTTTGTGTATTGAATGTTATCTTCGGACTTGCGAACTAAACCATTTGTACAGCATTGACAGAAACATATTTTGTTATTGTTAAATGCAGTTCAAAACTTACAAATTTGAATAAATTAGGAGAAAAACCGACCAGAACAGTCACATGTCAAATTTCAAAATATCTACATGATCAGTTTATATCTTCAATAACTTCGTCAAAACAGAATCTAGGATGCTGAAACCTATAACCGAGTGTGGCATATAGATTGCATTATGGAATAGACATACTAATGAACTTCAAAATAACAAAGAAACCTACTTGCCTGGCAAAAATTTGTTCACCCGTTTCAAAAAATCACGCCGTGTTTGCCATTTTGTCAAGTTTGCAACCAATTCGCTCGCTTGAACCAAGTGTGCAACCACTTCACGTCCTGCCCCTTGAAGTGGTTTGAAGTCAACGACCTTAACCACTCGGCCAAGGACGCCCCTAGGTATTTGTAAGTCAGTAACTTTTTGAAAGCTATAAAGTACACGACAAAAAAGCTTTTGAGAAATAGAAAAAAGTCTAGGGCTTAATTGGCCTTTTACATATGAATGTTGAAATTAAAGTATAATGTTCGTCTTAATGAAGGAGGTATACTCACTCTGTGATTCATAACATTGATGAATTTACTGCCCCACTCATCATTTCGGTCGCTATCCTATACTTTTCGTTCGACCTTTTAGTTGTATATATTGTTTAAAGGTCTTGAAGGAATACATCATGTAAGGTATCATATACCCCATACTTGGTCGCGTACACATATACCTATATTGGGCTGGTACAACTGCCATTAAATTATTTTTATGGATAAGATCAAGTAATATATAGCAGGAACAAATGCTTCCATTGTACATTAATTCACGTATATTTCTTATTTCTAATGAAGGTTTCAGTTGCTGTATATATAAACATATTATATTTATTTTACATTTCAGGTTCATAGGGCGTGTATGGTAACGGCTGTGGGTTTAAACATCATTGCTTTTATTCTTATATTTATAGAAGTTAAAGGATACAGTGACGTAAGTACAGCTTAACCAACAATATAATTATTCTGTACATTGTTACAAAAACCGCCATCCTATAGATAAAGTACTTGCAAGGATCAAATATATTATTACTTAAAACATAGACGTCTAGGTCACAACCTGTACCACTGGACTACTACTACAAGGTCGGTTTCTTCCCCAACGTAGATCACAAAAGTAATGTGATTGGGCTCTGTATAATATCTATAACCAACATTTCTAGACTGCAAACATTAACATTGTAAAAATCATGGTTCTGTTATCTCAATTACCATATATACTGTTCTTACAAAAACTTGTTTTTTATTAATGTTTTACTATTATTCTCATATCACGATAATTGTTTTCAGATACCAGATATACCTGGTAAAGGATATTTAAGGTCTCATCCGGTACTTGGAATCATTGTAACAGTTTTATGTGTAGCAAATGTGAGTATTTCTTACATGTTTTATATTAAAACAATTTTGTATATCTCAAATGATGGATTGCCTTTTATACTGTTAGCTCACACTACACGCATGTTATACAAATGTTTTCTGTCAGTGTTACATATTTTATTTGAGAAATTTATTAGGTCTACTACATCCAGATTTTCATTTCATGTGTTATTATGGTTATGAAAGCATGCTCAAGACAACACAAAATCAAGATTAAAATATAAAATTATGAGATTTTTCTTTCGGTAAAAACATCATTACAATACTAATATATGGCAAATCTTCTAACATTATGAAAAACAAATAATAGTAATGCGTATTATACATGTACATACATATGTCATAAAAATAGGTCTACAATTTAATCTTATCGTTTGCAGCCTGTTATGGCGTTATTCCGGCCAGGGCCTGATTCTAATAAAAGGCCCATATTTAACTGGGCTCATTGGGGCGTTGGTATGACAGCTTATATTTTATCCGGTAAGAGTCATTTTTATGCCAATAAATCCATGTCTTATTAGATTGTTATTTGTCATTTCCGATCACTAACTGTTCTTGTAATCGACAACTTTCATAATTATATTGATTACGAAAATTATTGTTACAGAAGTTGATATTCGTATAATTATTTCATTGAGTTCTTTCGTGAAACTTCTAATCATTTGCTCATTATTGTAGATCAGAAATTTTTCCAGATAATTTTAAATTTAGCTTGTACTCGTGATGAAACTATCCAGCTTACGAAACATTGCATTTCTGCTCACGTGTCCCCTCGACACTCGTGTATATTAGGTGTACGCGGGAAAATCATCATATGAATTTTCAATATGACTTAAATCCAACAAAACAAAAAAAAAGACTTTGATACCCATTGGTTGGCTTTCCAATGGTCACGAGTTGATATCCTATATTATAATGAAAGTGTTATTTTCTATTCCAGCAATATGTATCTGTTTTGGCTTCCAGTTAGGGAAATCCTCAACGCCTGATTATGCCATATACATTATGATAGTATATGTTTTATATATTATCATATTTGACGTCGTCTTTGAGGTCATGGAACTCCTTAATAAAAAAGAAAAGAAAGGTAAAAAATGTAGCATCACGTGTTATATATTTGAGAACATGTTATAACATACAAAACGTCAGTATAAATGCATAGTAATTAGCAACTACTCATATTATATATTTTCGGATAACTCATTTATGTCCTCCAAGTCTTTATCTATATTTGGAATTGACCTGAATCTCAATTGACAACAAAACCTGAGAAGTTGCAAAAGGTAATTGTTTTAAAAAAATTCTATAACAGTTTTAGGCACATTTTCTTTAAAAAGTATATAAAAAATGTAATGTTTTAAGACACAAACACTTTATGTAATAGGAGTCATTAAGATGGTATTGCGCAGATTAAAAAATATTTGTAACTAGAAATATATATTAACTGTATATGAAGCTCAGTTTCAATTAAGACACAGCCTGTTATAATATACCGACGTATTTCAGGACCACTTATGTCGATATATCAAATTGTATGTTCAACGTCCAGTACTAAATACCACGTCTCACGTGAAAATGGTAAATAACGTCACTTCTGAGTGACTGCCTGGCTTGCAAAGAGTACAGAACTTTAGTTACTTGTCAAGAAGTCTTTGAAGTATGGACTTAGAATCTAGTTGCTTTATCGGCTTTCCAGGAATAAAACTAGCATTGTCATTGTTTGTTTATATTGTTTATGTCATGAAATGCTTTAATGTGACATTATGCTCATATTTTCATAGTCAAGTTGAGCTAAATTGACTTTATATTTCAAAAGATTGACTGTCAAAATGGTGTTTGACCAACATTGATATTGGAAAATGTTTATGATAAGGTTATAAATCTGCCTAAATTTAAAAAGACTGCCCACTTTTATAAACTAAGCGTTATAGGTAAAATTCTAATGAGTATTTACAGAAATTTCTTTTAGTTCTGTGCGTTATTTTTTGTTTATGTGAACTTAATTATTAAATTAAAAGGAATAATGGCAAAATGAAAACTTATTTTGACCTTCACCCGTTCACTCACGGGCATAATGTCACTTTAATAATATGCCTTACTTTTCACCGATCAAAGACTAGATCTCTAAATTAGCAGGTATCTTGAACTATGCGATATAATAAGATATTGAACTGAAAATTAATATATGTTAACTTAAATATTTATTAGAATTGGGTGACAATCTTTATATTGCAAGTAAACATGTTCTAGTATTTCACCACAATATTTGTTATTCGCACATATTTGTCAAAGATTATTTCGCATATTTCTTGATTGGATACTTGTATAATCAAAATGTATCACATAAAAAACTTGATTTTTAAACTATATAAAAATGATGTGGTGTACTTCTGCTGTACAGGACTGTCCGACTGTAAACCCTTTCTAGATCAGTCCTCTATCGAGCTAAACAAGAAAACTTATCTATATTATAATACACTGTTATTTAATTTTGTCTAGATGACAAGAGCTCATTGCTGGCTGTTTATGTCCTAGTTTGCATTTAACTAAAAAATAGATTTATCCCTGCATCACAATGCTTAAGCTTCTTTATCATACATTTTCGCGAAGCTTCACTGCCTTGATTTTAAGAACTATTGGTATTGTTATCAATAAAATGCAACCTGCTTGATTAATTGTTTATAATGTCAGAACATTACATTATTTATATGTATGTTAAATATTATTGTAAGATATGTAGAAAAAACACTTATTTTCATGATTAACATGTCTGCTCAAAAAGGTATTGTAAAGGCGCTGTTTTGAGAATGATTCATTAACAGTATTTGATTACTTAATGCCCCGAAAGGGGGAGATAGTTTTTGAATTATCTGTCCGTCTGTCCACGTTGTCTAGGCTTTGATTTTGTTATTCATAAAATAGATTTTGAAATGAGCGTGCATTAATTATGTAACACGTTAAAACGATAGATCGCATACCTCAAGACTCAGTTTTTAGGCCAACGGTCAAGGTCAGATTTAGACTTGGCAGGAGTTTTTCGTATAAGTGCATTGGTGATCAATTTTATCATTCTGCGGTGGATTTTAAAATAGTTATACAATAATGTGTTGGATATGACGACAACATGTCGTGGGCAAGAATAAGTTCTCAAGCTTAAAATATCAAGTTTACATATGTGTACGTCCAAAGACCTGATATGAATGGGGATTTCACAAAAGTGCAATCTTCAAGGTTGTTATTAAGCAACTGGGCATACATGGTTAGAACATAAGGACAATGTATCGCGTAAAAGAATAAGGTCTCCATCTCAAAAGGTCAATGTCACATTTGTACGTCCAAATTCATTATTATGACTGTAAATAGTTAGTTGTGTCCCATCTATGACTTTGTCATTAATCAATGAATTTTGAAATAATCATGAATAAATGCTTTAAACTCAAAGGTCAAGTTCAAACGTAATTTGAAAGGAAAGGTTTTAAAGTGCATTGATGTTCGGTGTTCGGTCATCAATCCTGTCATTCATGGTGCATTTGAAATTATTAAACATAAGTAATTTTTGTGACATTAAGAAGGTTAAACAAAATCGACAGCCAGTAATATGAAGGTCAAATTAATACAATGATTGTTGTGTCTGGTCATGTCTTTGTCATTCATTTGCCGAGTTCCGTATAATATGTATATAAGGAAGTGTTACTGATTCTTTATTCTAGTAATTATGTCTTTGCTATGAATAAACATTATGGCCCATTTACTGGCACCAGCTTCGGAGGCATTTGTCTGTTCTTCATTTTCCTTAGAAAACAAATAACATTTCAACCTTACATAAATGTACTGTACGGAGAAAGATTTTAAAATAACAGAAAACAGAATTTTGTGTACTTCAGTACGTTTGAAAATCGTGTCATTTATATCACATGCATGCACGGCAACAAATTATGGAATTATGCAAAATTGCAAATTCGTTTCAAAGATTTTTGACCATTTGTGTGACTGTTAATTATAAAAATACCACATACCGCTGATTGTGAACATTCATTTCTGTTACTCTGGCGTGCATATAACAAAACTGCTTTAGCTATATTGCACTGGTGTTTTACAGTTTATACGACACTCATCATTATAGTTGTCATGATATACAATGGTTGTACTTCAATTTTTTTCTAAATGTCCAAATGTACTTTTCTAACCATATGACAATGTTGTTTCTTTTTATCATAGTGAAAGTTGAAGGAATGGAGATGAGCAACAGGAATGGAACTGAAAACGGCACAATACCTAATGGAAATCACGTGACCAAGGATAAAATTAGAAAGGTATATATTTTATAACTTGTAATAAACGATCCAAAATCAAAGCTCTACAAAATAGTATGACGAAGCTAGTTTAATGTGCAACTAGTATTTAATATTTATCCTGATCATGTGTTTTTGTTGTGTTATGAGTAAGTAGTTAAATGTATAATTAACTCTTCCAATGTCGTCTGTACATAGGCTTATAAATTTCATTATTACTATAAAGATAAACGTTTACAACTTTACCGTTAAAGATATTTTGTTTTCTTTGTTGTTGTTTTCATACTAAATAATTGGATAAAAGTATATACAATAACGTTTTCATGACAAATATCCACTGTTATTCAACAAAATCTTAAGGTCCTAAAATCACAAGTAATCTTATGTTAAACTTATCTCTTTTTTTATTTTCAGAGTGATAAAATAAAGACAATGCTTTTAGCACTTCACATTGCATTTACTGGAGCATTTGCACTTGTGTTAGTGTTGGTGGTAGCCTTGAATTGAGGTAGAGATTATTGCATTTCAAAACATGCTAAAAACGAAAAGCAGTTGTGCTATTTGCTATATCCAATCATATCAAAGCAGCGATCAGTAAACCGGCAAATGAAACATATAATTAATAAATCTAAATTCCAAAGTCCGTAGAAGTGTAATAATATGAATCTGAATAAACGTGTATATAGCATGCAGGAATGGTTTCCAGATATCTTTGATATCGTTACATCTACCACCCATTTCTCAGTGTTTCAACGGAATAAACGTGTAGGACTGTTTAATTCGCGGACGGCACTAAAAGGCATGCGCAGGAGTACATGTGCGGAACGAGTTGATTTTTCTCATTATATTAATGCAATTTAAAAAAAAAAAGAATCAGCAGCAAGTTGTCATACACTGGCAACTTGCGGACACAAATTAAAGCTGATATTCCTGGATAAAATATGGTGTAAATTTTACAGTGCTGATTTATTCGGCCATTTGTTCAACTTGAAGTGAACAAACTATGGGAATCAATGTCGAATGTTATACTGTATTTTGATTGATATATAGATACGTATGATAATCAAAGTTGTCTTGTATGTACATGTGTTTGTCTGATTGTATATTTAAATGTCTAAAGAAAATTAGAGAAGTATTGCTGCCTAAATATTATCTTATAGTTCTTTTTTGTATGTACAACATCATTTTTATTCCATTTGTTTATTGAAAGAATCCCAATAAATAGTTAGAAAAGTTCGAGTGAGACTGCTTACACCTAATAAGTAAATGGCACTTATTGACTTAAGGAAAACTTGTTATATGTTGGGTTTTTTTTTACATTTGCATACGATTTACTTGCTTCATTCTGTATAATTCTTCATTCTGTTTAACCCTAAATAGCCATGTCGATTGCTATTTTTTCTTCTTCTTTAATCTTTTCTTTACATGTATTTTTGTCCGATAAGTGTCAGTCGTTACATAATTGTTCATACAAATGCGCGGAAACTTAAGCTATAAACATATTACAAAAAACAACCACATTCAACTCTTAAAACATCTTATTTAAATCAGTGATTCTACAAGACTATTCCTAAATACAAAGTTCATATGTACGGGTAAGAAGTACCATTCTATTAAAATAGCGTCATTTCTTACTTCTTCTCATTTTGATTAATCAACAATCAGTATAATTATCATATACATTATTGTAAAAACATATAATTAAACGTTTTTTACATTTTGAAAATATTGTTTAAAAATGGATTTTTTTTATGAAAATAAGTAAATTACAAAATTATAATCAATATATGCGTTTGATTTTTTTTAGTTTTTAGTCAATCTTTAAAATTAATCGGGAAAAATGCAAAGGTGTTTCTATTTCAAATCGCATAAGTATACCAGAAAACTGTGTCTGAAATAAGTTTTTGATTTGTCACTATATTCATTTGTACTTGATATCTTTAATAATATATACGGTAAAAATTTGCTGGCATTATACATGTATAATGTACATCCTAACTTTAGCATAATAGTTACGGTAGTAAATTTTCATGACTTTATTCTTAATTTTCTGTCTATAGAAAAACCTGATTAGCAAAACGTAAATAGTATACGTAAAAAATCATTTCTAAATTTAGAACTAAATGAAACTACATGTCTTGCAATAAAATGTATGTATTATGAGTTCTTTGAATGCACTTTATTTATTCTTTATAATAAAATAAAGTTCATTATTTTGATTTAATGCATGTTTTAAAATGTTGTTGATTAATATCTTGTAAATACCATTATGAAAATACAAAATCTCTATTATATAAAACTTTAGTTTTCAATTTCTCCTCAAAACCCCCTCAAAAAAACAATTTTTTTTAACCAGTGAACCCTAGTTAACGGATTTCATCCGCGTATGAATATTTCAAAGTGGGGATATTTTCTATTTTACTTTTATCGGAGCACGATGGCTTCTACACGCTAAATATGCCGAAAAGTTGCTAATGCTCAAGGTTATCTAAACTCTAAATGCTTCGCTGTTTTCCATTTTGTTTGGTTTCATGATAAAATATTGCATCAACTTCACGTGAACGTGCTTTGAATTTAGAAATACTTTATCGTTATAGCAGGTAGTTTAAAGTAGAAATGCTAAAACTGACCTAACAATAATCTATGGGCAGCCCTTGTCACCACTGGAACAGTTTTTGTATTTAGATCGAAAAGTGCTCTTTCCAAATCCACATAGCATCAATTTACTTGCAGATAGTTCACGAGTACAACGTGTCCGTCATCAATTAATACAACGTGTCCGACATTAATTAATACAACGTGTCCGACATTAATTAAACAGCTGAATTTGAAAGTAAAGCCCGTTTTACTATGGTACGTTCACATTGACCCGTGCACTGTGGTGCTAGTTTTCGTCCTACTCATGATTTGGTCGTTTACGGACACGTTGAAACCTTCAGATAGTTAGGTCTACTCCTAATTAACAGTATCGAGTACTCGCCGCCTAGGATTTCTAGACGGCCTTACGAAAGGCGCCGTTCGCCTTCACGACGAGATTTTAGCATATACATGAACAACCTACATATTGCATCCAAATATATTGTAGTACCAAAGGTGCAAATTCGTTCCAGTGTGCCAGGATTGAGGAAAGATCAGCATGTTAATAAAACGTACACATTTACAAGTAACTATTTTCATCCACATCGACCTGATATTTCGTTTTATTTAGACAATCCAAGGTATCGAACTGGAAACCTGAAACTCAGCGTCCAAAGTAAACGCCCTTTCTACTACTTATTGACAGAAAATAGACGAATGCGCTCGCCACAAACGATTTTATAGGCCGCCTTTCGTAATGTGTTTGGCGTACACCTCGACGCTCATTTTGCTTCTACAAGCTACTTATTGCACCAGGATTAGTGGTACAATAGGTGCCGATTTGTCCATCAATTCATGATGAAGTTAGTGTTGTATAGCTCAATTTTAACCGTTTGTATGCTTTCAAATTGTCATTTAGTGAAATCATAGCATTGCTTTACGGAAAAAGACAATTGTCCACGGACATAAGCCCCATTTTTGTCATGGCGGAATAAAAACAGAAAGTTGATTATTTCAGTGAGAGAATTTTTATTTTGAGATTTAAAATTTACAGTATATTATATGGACGGACAAAGATAATGTTTGATATGTCAAAGTAACAAATTAGTCATTTTAAACATTTCAGTTTTCTTCCGAATTGCCAATATATCTTTATGTATGATATAAAAACAATGAATGTCAACATTTAGTTTCTGAAGTAAAATCGCTCTTGCTTTTAAATTTTATATAAATCCTTCCACACACAGTAAAAGCACAGACAGTTTTTTTTCTTCAGTAAAGATAAATACTTAGTAATCCATAAAAACGTTAACATTTCATAAGCTTTCAATTGTGCTCAGTAATAGTGAGCTTATTTTTTCCTTAAAAAAACTAATTTTGCTTTTCCACCTTAAATGTATTTGTAAAGAAAATACAATTTCATGAAACATAACTATTAAAAGCTTAATTTACTCGAGTACATTGAAATAATTCATACAAGCACTAACAAAAATGTGAAAATGATATGGACATATAATAATGAAACAGAATATTTACATATAAATAAATAAAACCATGTAACAATCAAATGCAATCTCTCAGATCTTAGATGCAGAAAAATCATATCAAATTGTGACATACAACAACAAATCTAGTATTTTAATTACAAAATTGACAAAGATTACAAAGTTGACTATTTTCTTCAGTAATTACTAATTAACACCCCTGGTATCAATTCATCGTAACTGACATGTGGATTCTCCTTATCATAACATAAGAATACTCATTTTACTTAACATCTATATACCATTTGTATAGTTTTTGTTTCTTAAAAAACTATTAACACAATAATCAACAATTACTTGTTTCACTTTGAATATACGGATGTAAAATAAGACAGTCCAAATTCTCATCTTATACACAGTTCTCAATAAGAAACGGACAGCTCTTTCAGCTGTAGATATAACGTAAATATTTAAAGCGACAGCATTACAAACGACTGGCCATCTTAATTGATGAATTAAAACCTAAGGTGCCCCCTTTTTAAAAAGAAAAAAATCAGGCACTTATATGCTAGCATGATAGCTTTATCAAACATGATGGAATTGATGATTCAAGCATACAGTAGTGAAGGGCAATCTATATATTCAATATCAAAAGACCCCAAGTGATTTAATACGACGCCTCAATAAAGATCGCCTCAACAAAAATCACGTATGACAAAAATCTCTTCACAACCTAATGAGATGTAACGAAAACCGTTTAGTTCTACATTTAGTTATAGAACAAGATAACTAAAATTTTACCAGACAAAAAAAAAAGAGAAAAACTCCAAAACATGTGGCTGAATCTTAACGAAATATTCAATAGTAAATGAGCCATTTTCCTGAAGTCATATCAAATCATATATTAGCGGTAAATTGGAGTGTTAGCCCAGAAACTGTTAAAAATCTCACAGCTGACAGCTGGAGTGTATGCTGATCAATGGAAAGTTTTATCACAGTTTATAAATGTCCCGACACACTCTAGAACACATTGTCCAATCACTACATAGCCATCATATCTGTTCCTCCCCCACCTCCAAACTGATTTGTATCATAATCTGAATCCTGTATAACAATAATATGATAAAATATGTAATAAACAAACTTCATTTATAATATCATAAATGTAGCAAAGATAGGCAAGATGTGCCTGTTTTGAATCATATATCTTAATTACAACATAGTTTAAAAAACCCCAACAAAATAACATTTAAATAATATGCTAACAATCAAGAAAATGCCAATAGTAAATAAATCCTATACTTTTCTTGTTGTATTTGATTTGTACATCACACAAACACTGTTACAGTCATATGGCAACTTTCCAGCTTTACTGTTGGAGGGATTCTTCATTCAGCCTCTGTGAATTATTTCAGGCATTAAAGGGCACCTGAGTAGAACCACCCACGTTCAATAAACTAGTTTGATAGCTTCCACATATGAAAGGATTAAAACCCACAATGGTGAGGGGCAAGTGGTTTAAAGTCAACAACCTTAACCTTCAGCCACAGATGTGCTTAGATAAAATGAGATTCAACCATTTATTTTAATGAACAACAATTCTTTTTAAAATAATGGAAACTGCATTTCTTCTTTTTTTAAAATAGGATGAGAAATGCTCTTCTCCATTGCCCTATGTTAGCATTTTGAAGTTATTTTCTTTTAATGAAACATTTAATATCAAATTATAACATATTTACCTGATTGAGTTTCTTGAACTCTACCACTTGTGTAAAGATATATTCAATGATATGTTTAGCATCTCTACTCTCTGGTGCTAGATTCTGCATCACACCAAGAATATCTCCACATTCCCGTACATAGTACTCCAGATCATCATCCGTACCTGTAATTATATCATTCTCTCTTCACATATTGTATCTTTAACATATGTAATCTTATATACAAGACAAGTGTCTGTGTATTAAACCACCTGTAACACAGATTGAAACTTGTATAATATGTCTTTGCATTTTAGATAGAAACAAATTAATTTGGTCATAAACAATCCTTTCAATTTTTTTTAAGAAACCAGCCTGTAATTCGAAACTTCAGTATCTTTTATTTTGTTAAGTGGGACAACTCGAGCTTCAGTCAAATCATCCAGTAAAGTATTTTGTTTATAAATTAATAATGTGTCTTAATGGAAATGTAAAAAAACTGCACATATCTCTTACAACTTTCTAAATCAGCAGATTTATTTGTACTTTTCAAATACTCTAAAGGCATCAATGAAAAGAATATTTTTAGGTAAAAACCCTTAAGATAACAAGCAATTATCATAGTATTGCAAGCAATGCATAAGTCCCCTGCCGGTTAGAACCCCAGCAACATTCTGAAGGGCCATTGGCCATTCACTTATGTCTTTATTTTAAGTAAATTTGTTGAAAAAATTCTTTAAAAGTGATCACAGGTAACAGTTTTTATGTACAAACAGACAGATGGACTGTTTGAAGAAAATACCTTAAGAAATAAAGAACTTATAGTGAAAAAACGTAAAAACTAGAATCAGAAATCTTGAAATTCAGTCTATTTGTTGACATAGCAACCAGAATTTTCAATATAGGAAGACAAGAAAAGAATGTGCATAATCTCCAGACTGCCATCTACCCATATTTCAAGTTTCATAAAAATATTTTCAGTACTTTTTGAGTTATCACTGGATCCAGGTTATGTGTAAAATTTGCCATATTTTCAGTCTATTTGTTGCCATAGCAACCAGAATTTTCAACATAGGAAGAAAAGAAAAGGATGTGCATAATTTCCATACTACCATCTATCCATATTTCAAGTTTCATAAAAATATTTTCAGTACTTTTTGCGTTATCACTGGATCCAGGTTATGTGTAAAATTTGCCATATTTTCAGTCTATTTGTTGCCATAGCAACCAGAATTTTCAACATAGGAAGAAAAGAAAAAGACGTGCATAATCTCCATACTGCCATCTATCCATATATCAAGTTTCATAAAAATATTTTCAGTACTTTTTCCGTTATCGCGGGATCCAGTTTTGTGGACGGACGGACAGACGGAGGGTAAACCTAAAGTCCCCTCCGGTAAACCGGTAGGGGACTAAAAATACATAATGCTAGGGGTAGCTTTGCAGTAAAATTTGATACAGTAGGTGAGTAATAACTATCAAATTTTTCAGCTTTTTGGCAACAAGTTTCATCACCTATTTTTAAACAAATATTACAACAAATAAATGAATTAGTCTTTTCAGGCAATAAAAGTTTTTTAAGGAATTTCCGTAAGGTTTTAGAATCAAGATTTTCAAAGGAGTTACTTGAATAAGTTTAGGATCATTTATGTTGTATTAAAGAAAGGTATGGTTACCAAACATTGAATTGTTAACTTACATTTATTTGTTTGTTGTGCCAGTCTGACTTTCTCAGATGAGAACTGTTCATCTAAATCAAACAAATCTAGAGAAGGTGCTGGTAGCTCTCTGAACTGTGGTGGAAACACCTGTAAATAAAAGAAGAAAAATACCCCTTAATTTCTGAACATATTTATACATAAAACATGCTTAAAATTATGATTTTACAACAAAGTTTTTGTAAATAAAATCCATAAAATCAAGTTATTAGCATGTAAGATATATTTCTCGAAATACAGTAAAATTTAAAGAATAACAAATTACTTACAGCTGGTTGTAGAGGTGGTAAAGGGGTTTCAAACTGTGGAGTGATCAGTGTGAGAGGCTCATGCTTCGTATTTGTCTGTTCAAATGCTCTAAAATAAAACAATATAAACTTTAGACTTATATCTTGTAACATTACAATATAAATAATCAAAAACCTATATCAAGATTATTGCTTCATTGATATCAATAATGACAACAATACAGTGTTAAATTATCATTTTATTTCAATGTTTTTATGTAATACAGATTAAGTTTAAGTTCAATGATTTGTGATTTTATCAATATTAGACAGTGTAAGACGAAAGTTTCAACAGGAGTTTATAAGTTGTCTCCCTTCCATTGTGAAGTAATGCTTATTTCATCATTGAACCTTATCAGTGTTTTGACATAAATTACATACAGATTTAAAATGCACTAATATCATAAATTGTTGGGGGAAATGAACACTGATAAAATATAAAGGAACTAAATGCTGTAAAAAAACACCTGACTTTTTCAGCTTGTAATTATAGTCATACATTAAATGTATGAAAATAACAAAAATAAAAATAGTAACATGCTTGTATGGTATTTATATAATTTTAATACCTATATAAATTTAATACCAATACATGAAATTGAAAGTTTTATTTTTTTGTATACTATGCATATGTATAATTAAGGATAAGACGTCACTAGAATGCACAGTAAACTTACTTGATAGACTTTGGAACTAAACTGGTGTCCAGTTTAAAGAGAGAGTTGTCAAATAATGTGGTAATATCTCGTGGAATATCATCACTCTCTTGTAAACATGTCTTCAGATTAGCTGATATCTTTGATATGTCTGGTAACGTATTATAATCAGATATCTGAAAACATATCAAAAACAAGCCTTGTACATAAAATGTCTTTAATTATAACTCAGAGATGCACTGTTCTTGTATATTACCTAGATTTAAAACAAAAAATAAAAATTTCTAGTCTGCAATAAAAAAACACAGTTAATGCACAAATTATTATAAAACACTTTATCATTACCGGTATTTGCATTTCTTATCACATTTTGCTATTCTGGTTTCTTGTGGTCTCCCCCCCCCCCCCCCAAAAAATACAAACAATGTACATGTTTATATACAAACAATCATTAAACAAATGCACCCATTAATTTGAACACAGTCCATTCAGCCTTAGGGAATAGCAATGACATTGAATTATAGATTTTTAAATTCTTAGTAAAGACCCACTCTTGCAGGAACAGTCCTGTAATAAAGCAAAATCTCTGCACATAGACTTGCCAAGAGAGCTGGACATATTCTCTGTCAACATTATTAAGTAACATATGACATTAGATCTATGACATTACCTCAGGATCTTCTGCATCTATTGCATTTAACTTGATTTCATTTGTTGTCATATATCGTATCAACACATCCTGAAAAAATATCAAATTAACATAAATGTCAGTTACAACAAAAAATTAATATAAAGGAATCAAATTCTGTGTCTAATATTCATTTTTTTCATTACCTTTTCTTATGAAATCATTCTTTTTTAGGGTTAAAGTTTTGTTTCAGTGTTAACACTGCTAAGATAATATGAAAACTTTGAAGTTATAGTAAACTTCTTTTTTTTCAAACAAAATCAATCACCTTTTATTATCATATACATAATCTTTAAAAAAAACAACAACAAAACAACTTTACAACAATGTATCAAAGTAAAAAGACTGTCAGTATCATTTACATCAAATTAAAAGGAGTTATCAATTTTACCAGTATTTTGCTATTTTCCTCTTTATCTATGTACTGGTCATGAAATATGTGTACTGATCCCATAACTGCTAATTTGCCAGAATTCTGAAACAATAAAATATAAATATGTGAACAGTCCAATGTTAAAGATATGCTATACTCAAATTTGATACTAGAAAATATTGATAATTGCTACACAGTCTCTTTGTAAATATAAAATAAACATGTTTTGACTTTACACAATAGATATGTTATGTTCAAAATTCTACACACTATCGGTGGTCACAGTATGAATATATAGTCATTAGAAAACAAGCAGTTTTTTTTTAAGAAAAGACAAACTTTACTCGACCTGTAATAGGGAATGCAGCTTCCCACACATAGTTTATTTATTCTTTTTATCAAATCAAACATATTTAGTATGAATTTCATAGATTTCAATAATTTTTTTTTGATTAATAATAACAATAATATTTTACTCAATGATGAGCATGGTATATCTTCAACGTTTTTACAGTAACCTTTATGCATTATCATCATTCAATTGCTAGCTAAAAATATCTACAAATTTTTTACACCAGTATCACTTTAAACGCATATAATCTCTTCAAAGGGATATAATATAAAACATATAAAAATATAGTTAAGTCAAATTTCATGTAAAAGAAAACAATATCAAGTGTTTGTATATGAAATAATTATATAGTGTGCAGCAGTGTGTATATATTGATAACTAGATACGTACTGCATGACTGTATAATGCACAGACTGGTCTATTAAGAGGAAAGGAGACACCACCAGTAGATAATATGGCAACAGCTGGTTTCATTACTGTAATTGTCGCACCATAGGGATACAAAAACTGGAGCGCACTGAAAATATACATCAATGTTTATTTCAAAATAATACAGCTTTACACTCTTGTTCATACATTATCATGATATGTCCTCATTTTGTCCTGCCTAGATTTTGAACCAGTTGATATATGTAGTTTTAAAGATTTCAGTATCAAAATAAATAAACGAAACTAACCTAACAATCATTAGACTAGCCACTAGAGCCTGGTAAGTCTGCACAAATTGCAGACTGAGTGACCTGATTAAAATGGCTGATTAGGCTTTAGTATATATTGGCAGTAATTAAATGGTTACTAATTTATTTAAAGTACATGTAATGTTGTATATTATGAAACTTGCACTGATACCTAATAACACAACATTGCTGACTGGAAATTAGTCTTTCTCAACAGTCAACCATTAGTGTACAAGAGATATCAGTTCTGCATTTAATGTTAACGGCAAATAAATGCAGTTCAATTTTTTTAAACCATTTGGTTGGGATAAATTAGTGGACCAAACTATTAAACACTGTAGTTAGTTTGAATTAACAGTAAGCGTGTATATATAATCTGATAAATACAGCAACTTTAAAATTTATAATTTTTTCAAGAATCAAAATAATGATATGAACAAATCTGTAATTAATACACTATTATTTTTAAAACAATATCTTTTGTGTTCTAAAATTATAGACATTTTATTATTTTTTTTTATTTCTGATTACTTGACACTGTAAATAAAAGAAAGATAGATTCTTCAAATGAAAAGACAGAGACTGTAAACTTACGTAGCATTATTTTCTTCATCACCATAGCCTATATTTTTGCCTGCAGCTTGACTAATTGCCCTATTCAGTACACCATTAGATATCAAACACTCCTTTGGGTGGAAATATTTGTAGTAGGATGTTCTTACAACAGCATCTATTAATAAACAGTTGAAAGGCTATTGAAGGACTTTTCATTCATATAACAGGTTGTGAAAAGAAAATCCACTTGTTTGAACATTTAACAAATAACCTCTTAATGAAAACAGGAAAGCCAGACCTATGATACCATTTACCAATGACATATTTTGTTACATCATCAATAAAAATTGTTATTTTTATCTTAAAATTAATACACATCATAAAACCTTCAATAGTATGACTGGTGAATGAATAGTACCAAAACTTACGTCAGAAAAATAATCACATTCAACCTTCTAGCAAATTTTTTGTTCTTAAAAGTTATGTTTAACTTACAAACATATAGAACGTAATCAAATATGTGCTAGTCATGTTGCCAATAAGCCAATAACTCATCTAAATCCATATTAATCTGCCAAGTTTTAATTGGTCTGATATATCTATGGGCTATTAAGTAATGCAAACATTTTTGAACTTTCTGTTTATTGCAAATTTCCAGTCCAAGGTAGCCCTTTCTTCACTATTTAAGGCATGAAATAAATTTATTCACAAAGAGATAACACCATGATACTCTGCCCTTACAACAAGACAATTGATTTGTACAGTAAAGAAATAAATATAATAGCCTTTATCAACATACCTGTATTTACATTAACACCAAATTCTTCGAGGAAAAAGTTGATATTTGTATCAAATCTAGATTCCCCACCTTCTCCTGTCATAACTAAAATACTTCCTCCTGTATCCATGTAACGTTTCATCACATCAAACTGTATACATTAGAAACAATATGTTTGTATAATTTAATGTGCTAATTCTTTATCTTAACGATTTTATAGTACCAACAATATTACAAGTATATATAAAAAGTTGAAATGTTTTGTTCTTTTCTTTTCCTAATTCTTAACTATTGCACCAAGAGGATTCTTATACATATATAAATATATATATAAACATCAACTGCTTTGAGTTACCATGCACATGCACATACAAGGAAATGAAGAAATTGTCTTTTAAAAGAAAACTCAATAATTTTATAATTTTACATAGAATATTGTACACATTTATATAGGATTGAAAGTCACTTCTTGCACAACCTTATCCCAAAGAGAAAATAATATACTGTCCTCTCTTAAAATGGAAAAAATATATGTCTATTATGAAAAAAAAGAAGAAAAAAGTTACAGAACAATTATGCTGAATGTACATGAAAGCATCAAAATTGTTTATAAAATAATTCATCAAATTTATACCAATTTAATAACAACTTACCTCAGCTTGTGAGAATTTCTCTCTACTACCAGCCAGAACAAATATTCTAGCACCAGCAAGCTTCTCATCTGTGATTTCATCTTTATTTCTTTAAACAAAACATAAGTAATATTAATTTGCTATCTACTCATGTTTGGCTAAATCAGCAAATAAAAGAAGATATCAAAATATAATGTGAAGTATGGTGTTTTTTTAAACTCAAAATGAAACTGTGCCTGCTATGGGCTATTTATATTTCATTTAAAACATACTCAAATTATATTTCTGTAGAATTATCCAGATAATTAAGTCTCAAGTAATAGCTGTCAATGTTGAACTTTCAAAAAACAACAACAACAAAACTTACACATTGATCTTCCAAGTAGATCTAAGTTTTCTGTTTAATGATTTGAAACCACTACTAGGTGTAAACAGTTCCTTCTTTGTAGCATTAAAGAGGATCACGTTGCTTTGACCTTTATCTTCCATACCCTGAAATATAAACCAGAGATATACACTTATAATACATAAATGTGTTTCAGTACTTTTCGGTTAGCATTGGAGTGTCTTTGGGTTGACCAACCCCATCTCATTGGGAAGACATATATACTGTTTTGCTGTTAGTCTTAGCTCATGGTACTTAACACTGTCTTTGAAACAAGATGGAAAACAAACAATGCCAGAACTATACAAATAATTGTTATCAGTTTTTTTTTAAGGTATTTTCTGCTTCAATAATTAATTAATTATGAAACAAGGTTACAACAGAGCAAATTTAATGGGAAGAACACAGAGCATAGGTCGGCCAAATTGAAAACATTATATGTCATCATTTATCCTGTTGCATCTTTGTTTTTGTTTCTGTTGAAATTACCTAATGTTATCAGCTCAAGTTAAAGGGAGACACAGGCAAAATTTTCATTTCTTAGTTTTGAATTTTTCATTCATTATTCCGTAAATGCCCTCAAAATAAATATATTAGACAGTCAATGGAACAAAACTTTTTTCCATATAAAGAATAAAATGGTTGTTTCCTAACTTGACCCGCGTGGGTCAGGTTAGAGTGCTATGATGTCGCAATATTTGTCAAAGTAAACTCTGGAAACGTTAAAGAACATTTCAAATGAATGACATAGACTTGTTTCAATCATACAATATCCAAAATATCTGTTATTGACTTGTTGTAACTCAAAGGGTTAATTCAAGTCACCTGACTTGTTTTAAAACTATTTGGTGATTCTATTGGCGTCTAAATTTTGTTCAACATATATAGATATATTTACGTTTCAAACCCAAAATATATAGAATTCAAACAGAAATTCATGCTGAAACTTCAAGAAACATCATTCTAGCCTGATTTGAGTACATAAGATAATTTAAATATTTTTGTCATTATTTTGTTTGAATATCCCTTTAAATATTTAAAAAAATTACCTTTTTAATACCATAACCAAATTATATTTTACTCAAGCAAGAAGATTTGAGAATGATGATTATATTAGACACATACAACATTTCTATTTAAACAGAATTTTTTTGCAGAAATGAGTTAAATGCTTGATTGCAATAAAAACTGACAGATTTAATAATGATATACTTTGGCTGAAAACTTTGTCAACTTGACTAATGTAAAGACTGGCCACAAGCGCCACATAGATGTAAGCCATTACCAAGAGGTAAGCTTAAAATTAGTGAAGTTGACTACACTATGTGTTCACCATTTTGAAAATATTCTTTTCATCATTACTCACGTGAAACAGAGTGTTATGTCCCTGATTTTCAAGATTAATTTTTTATATAAACTTCTACATGTATGTTATAACCTCAAGGGATCATGTATCACTTAATGATTAACTAAAGTTTTTATTAAAGTTAAAAAAAACATTGCAAACTGGTTAAAATGAAACTAAATATTTATAATGTATTAATATGTCATTAATTGTAAAATATGACTGACATATTAAACTAATACTATTGATATTGAGAACAGTAGAGACACACTGACAATTGATTTAAATGGTTCTAGTTCTACTGTGACAACTGAATTTCCATTTATCCCTAGTAATATTGAATAATTAATTAATCATCATATAGATCTATCTAATAATGCATTATAATCAAGAGTGACACTAATGATTTGAAGAGAAGTGTAAAATAAAATAACCACACAAAGACTGGACTTCAGCAACCAATAAATCCCAAGCTAATACGGGCAGCACGAAATACCCAAATACACCCAAATATTGCCCAAATATACCCAAATATTGCCTAAATATACCCAAATATTGCCCAATAAAACTAAAAATAAATGTTTTATCCTAAAAAAGCGCTGTTTTTATCATGAATACAATATACATTTTCACTAAGATATAATCAACCATACCCAAATATACATTTCCCTATCATTGCGTTTTGAACCAAAATACAGTCTATATGTACATCATTAAAGCTATTTTTTTAAATAACATGGACACTTGTATATGATATGAAATTTCAACAAAATTACACCTTAAAAATGTAAGTGTAGACAACAAATATCATATCTTGATTTAAAATTGCAAGTACATTCATAAAGAACCTATATAGTACTAAGATAAGCAAATGTCACAACTTTATTTTCTTACAACATCGTAACTGTCCATTTCAACGGAATGAATGGAAATTATAGCAGGCTAAGTCATATTATATTTAATAAATATTTATTTATTTCTCATTATAATCTATATTTTATACAAACAAAAATAAATATTGCTATATTTGGGTATATTTGGGTGCATTTCATTCTGGGTATATTTGGGTATTTCGTGCCGCCGAGCTAAACGCCCAATTATCCTCCGTCTTTACCGAAGAAGATGTTGAGAGTTTACCGAACATGGGCCCTAACCTTCAAGAAACAGCCCCTCCACTGCAGATCCATGAGAAGGGTGTCAAGAAGCTCCTTGAGAATCTCAACCCACACAAGGCCACTGGACCGGACCAGATCTCATCCAGATTTCTGAGGGAACTGGCTTCAGCCATATCACCAATGCTGACACTCATATTCCAAGCTTCACACGACCAGAGCCAAGTACCAGATGACTGGAAGGGCACACTAGTCACACCACTATTCAAGAAGGGAGACAAGAGTAAGCCTTCAAACTATCGCCCAGTCTCGCTGACATCCATCTGTTGCAAGATTATGGAGCACATTGTCCATAGCCACGTGATCAGTTTCCTCGATCATAACAACATCCTCTCCGATATGCAACATGGCTTTCGGAAGAAGAGATCATGCGAGACGCAACTGATCACCACAGTCCAGGACCTTGCAACGGGCCTGAACAACAAACAACAGATCGACGCCATCTTACTAGACTTCTCCAAGGCGTTTGACAAGGTCCCCCATCGACGTCTCTCGGCCAAGCTTCACCACTATGGGATCAGAGGCAAGACTCTGGGTTGGATCAACAGCTTCCTCTCACACCGTCAACAACAAGTAGTACTCGATGGGAGACATCCTCTCCAGCACCATTCACATCAGGCGTCCCGCAAGGCACAGTCCTAGGGCCTCTCTTGTTTCTAGTCTACATTAACGACTTGCCAGGCAGGGTCTCCTCCACAGCACGCCTCTTCGCAGATGACTGCCTACTATATAGGACCATCAGCTCTGAGGAAGACAGCATTGCACTACAACAGGATCTTGACCGCCTACAAGAGTGGGAGCAAGACTGGTTGATGATGTTTAATCCCGACAAGTGTGAGATGATTCGCATTACAAACAAGCGGAAAGTGATAACTTGGTCCTATGCCATCCATGGCCAAACACTCAAGCAGACGAACAAGGCAAAGTATCTGGGTGTCACACTTGACAATATATTTACGCTTTCCTGGAACAGCCAAATTGACGCTACTGCAAAGAAGGCGAACACCACCACTGCCTTTCTACGCAGAAACTTATCACACTGTCCACAGAACATCAAGGCGACATGTTACAAAACACTGGTTAGACCTCAGCTCGAGTATGCTTCGTCAGTATGGGACCCACACACCAAGGCCAACATCAGTAAGCTCGAGAACTGCCAACGAAGAGCAGCAAGGTTCTGCACAGGTGATTATCTTTACACCAGCAGCGTTACCAGTGTTTTTTTTCACTTTTGGGGGAAGGGGGTCCGTGCCCATTGGAGGGGGAAAAATGCAATAGGAGGGGGATTTTCATACGGATCTAAAATATTGATGTGTCACATGATAAACTTGTTGGGATACCAGGAGTAGCTCCCATTACCTATATGAATCAAAGCACAGAACGCGCTGAATTTGTTTGGGTCTCAGAATGTCAGAAAGGTAAAGGTTGTGAGATTATAAAACAATGTGTTTTTGTATAGTGCCACCAATGCTCTCCAGTGTTTTAATTGTAGTAGATTGGCTATAAGACTAATTGCAACACTGATATTCAATCCAATGTTTATTTGACTTAAACATTTTGAAGAAAGAAAGAGTTGCCTTCACTGGGATTTGAACTCCAGACCTCTCGCTTCCTCAGCGAGCGCTCAAACCACTCGGCCACGGTAAATTTACATATAAATGGCCTGAAGAAAACCATTTATTTCATGCTTTCCATTGTTTTATTGTAATATATCAGATGATTATATTCTGATAAACCACTAGTGAAATTTATAAAATATAATTTTCACTGTAGCCGGACTATATCTGATGAAAAGAAAATCATAACTTAATGGAATAACAGGCAGAAATAAATGCCGTCATGCGTAAATTTTGCTTCTTTAGGAAAACAAAGTCGATGTCACCATACATCATATTAAAAATGTAACAAAATGAGAGAAATTTAACAGAACTATATTTCAAAATTGATAATGTGACGTCATGGTGTGATGACGTCACAATGGAGAATGCGCGACGTTACGCGGCAAAATCAGTAAAAAAAATACTTAAAATCACTTAAAAAGCATGAAATAAAAAGAAAATTTATTTGTTTTACATGCAGGATTGAAATATATTTCATTCGTGAAAATATTGCATCTTGTGTTCACTCAGTGAAATTATATTTCAATCTTACATGCAAAACAAACAAATATCCTCTATATTATTCTAAATTAGGGTTTGTAACGACGCTAACTGTTGTTTAACACTTGTGCGCTTACCAGAAGCATGCATATCTATAAAGAATGAAACAATATTAGAAATCTTCGACCATTCGGGAATTACTTTGCTTGAAAATTAATGCCCCTGTCATGTGACCATATTTACGCAGCGATCTCCCCTGAATTTTTCGGCCTTAGTGTTACATATAAAGCGGACTACTTTCGGCATTTGCAATTAACAGCATTAGAGTCTGAAATTTTGCTACCATTATTTGTTTGGTCTGACGACCCAAACAAATAAAAACCTTGCTTAACAGTAAGTCTTACAGGCATAAAATAAAGCATTTTTCGGCAGTTAGTTGCAAAAAAAATGATATTTATTGCAGGCAAACTTGGGCTGCCATATTATAGGGGGAAATTTCAGCTTTGAGGGGGGAAAAAAACATACTATTTTGAGTGGGGAATGGGGAGAATTTCGCCGAATATTTTGGTGAAAAAAAACACTGGTTACTGCAATGATGGAAGCTCTAAGCTGGGACACTCTAGAAGCCCGCCATCAGCAAACCAAAGCAGTGATGATGTACAGAGTCATTAACAGCCTGGTGGATATCCGAGCCCATCACATACTGATCCCTGCTGGAGTACACACCCGAGGCCATGCCAACAGGTACCTACAACCCTTTACCAGTGTCAACTCATACAAGTTTTCATTCTTTCCTTCTGGGATCCGACTTTGGAACAGCCTACCAGAAGTCGTGATGACAGCCCCGTCCCTAGAGGTCTTCAAGATGAGGATGGGTGCGCTGCATGAGTAACTCTGGAGCATGGTGTTTTTAACCTGTTTTTAGCTGCACTTGATGTTCCCTTCACTCATGTAAATAGTCACAATTGTGCGACGATGCTCCAGAGGGGCCCAGCACATTATCCGGAAGAAGAAGTAATACAGAAAGTATCTCGTTCATTCAAAGGTCAGTATTATATTTACAAACAAAAAACAATTCTTACTGTTTTCAGTTGTGGTGTTTTATCTGTCTTGAACAAAAGGGTACTTATCTTAAGGACAGAATAGAAAATACTATAAATATTAATATATGTTAGGTATTCTTTATCCTGATGCAGGTTTGGTCCTTAGCCCCAACAAATTACGAGGAAACAGGAGCTCTCAAGCAAAATGTTTTGACACAAAAGCGTGCCTAGCTACGGGCCATTTACGAAACTATATGGTACATTCAGGCTGCTGAATAAGTGAATATTTCTGTATTAATGAAATAAATTTACAAAGAACAATAAATTTGTTACAGAAACACGTATCGAGCATATATAAGTAAATATTTTTAACGTTACCTCTGCAGTAGGCGCCATACTTGTAAAAATATGCAGGTGTATTGTGGGTAATAATCTATTTGGAGTAAGTACTAAATAACGGTCTCCGGTCTTCACGCAACTCCGTTACAAACCGTACAATTTTAAGTCATCATTACTAGTTTGACTGGTTTAAGTGTACATAATATATGTAAATGTTGTACATCTATGTATTTTTGTGTGTGAATCTGGTGGCGTTTTTGTGTCTGTGTGTTCTCCAGGACCTCATTTATGGGTGGGGTATAAAATATCTACATGACGATGTACTTCGCGGCAGTCAGAACTTTTTCAATAGAAATTACAACAAATTGAAACATTCTGAAGCAATGAGATAGCTAAATGTCGAACACTTATGATTGTTTGGTAAGATATTACATGTATTGTTGTGTCTGTGGTGTCATATAGTTCTCTCCTTTTGCTCGTTTTGTTAGTTGGGTGTTACCATACCATTATTTCTAATGAATAACGTATATATATATATATATATATATACGGTGGGGGGGGGGAGGGAAATATATATATACCCATGATATGTTCATTGTAGAATTTCAGGTCAGCACATCTTTCAATGATGCTCTTCTTTACCCGTTTTTGAGATTGTTTCCTTTTTTGGGTATTACTGTTCCATATAACTTAATTCATGAAGGTTACCTTTTATTATTAGTATTATTTGTAAATAGTTGATTTGCACTTTTCATTATTTCATACAAGGTATATCTTACTGTTTCAAGTTTATTGACATCATAGTTTGTGTATTCATATTATATATATGCACATGTATACCTGTTAAAACTCTGAGGTTGATGACACTTAATTAGCGTTAAACTTAATCGGTCCATTTTAATAACTTGAATAAATTTCAACAACCTCAGGATTTAGCGTGTTCAAAGAATCCACTGCTCTATGACTAAATATACTTTTGTTTCTAGTGTGGTTACTTGCCCTTTATTTGAAAATTTTATATATCTGTGTCGGTCTGTCCTTTTGTGTTGGGGTTTTCTCTAATTTTTGATATTTATTTTTATCTTTTATCAATTTTACTGATTATTTTGTACGTTTCTATCCTATCTACACGTTTTCTTCTGTTTTAGAAATGCTTATTGGTTAAATTTTTACATCATTAGTTTACGCTTCCGTATTTGATATAGAAAAAAGAGTTCAAAACAATCTGATTAAAATCAGCCCCTAAATAACACTACATGTAAGATATAATTAGATCTGTTAGATCTGAACCTTAGTCAGATTGGAGTTCAAAGGTAATTTAGGCACTAACTGAAAAATATATACAGAAAAATAAAATCATCAACACATTCAAGCGGGCTATTTCTAATATACCAGTAGTTATACAAAGAGTAAAACGTTCATGCCATTTCATGAAAAGCGGCGCCCGAGGTTGAGGTGCCTAAATCGAGCAGTGTTTTATTATATTCCTTGCCAGATAATTCTCGAAGTACCCTGGTGACTTGTCTGGACGTTTTCTATGGCTATTTTACCTTCTTTTAAACTTTAGGTGACCACATTACAGAGTCATACTCAAGATGTGGCCTTACACGTGATTTATAAAGTTGTAGAAACATTTCTTTGTTCATTTAGATAAAAAAATTAACATTTAGTCATAGGTTCCTATTGGCCTTATTGACTACTAATGTTACTAAATGTCATTTTAAAATCAAAGATCACTCCAAATCCTTTAGATTCTACATATTGTATCACTTAATTTAATAAAATTAAGTCCATAATAAAATAATTACAGGTTACATTTTGCCAAATATGAATAGTTTTGCATTTATTTTGTATTGAAGATCATTTTCTTTTTCCTTGACCAGTCGCATGCGTCAAAGATCTATATTGTCATGAAGTCGGATTTATGACAAAATATAATTTGGTGTCGTCTGCCAAAAGTTTAGCTGTAAAGGTAATTGCACCAGGAAGGTCATTTATAAACATTAGAAAGAGAACAGGTTCTATAACACTACCCCAAGGAACTCCTCTTGTTACAGTTTGCCATTCTGAATAAATCCCATTTATCATTCTGTTGCCTTCGTTTTAAATTTTTCTGCGATAAATAGCCTAGTAATCTTTGAAAACCCTTTCAAAATTCCATATAATTTAAGAGACACCCGTTCATATTCATTTTACTTTGGGGAGAGGGGGTCGGGCGCCGCTTTTCATGAAATGGCATGAACGTTTTACTCTTTGTATAACTACTGGTATATTAGAAATATCCCGCTTGAATGTGTTGATGATTTTATTTATCTGTATATATTTTTCAGCTAGTGCCTAAATTACATTTGAACTCCAATCTGACTAAGGTTCAGATCTAATTATATCTTACATGTAGTGTAATTTAGGGGCTGATTTTAATCAGATTGTTTTGAACTCCTTTTTCTATATCAAGTACGGAAGCGTAAACTAATGATGTAAAAATTTAACCAATAAGCATTTCTAAATCAGCTCTTTTAAGGGTTAATATTATACACTTTAAGGGCTTTTCCCTTCTATATGCTTATAACGTGAATTGAAATGCATAAATTTACCACCGAAACTTAAGGACGTTTTCTTTTTTAGATTTTCCTTTGTCATGCTTGCGAGATTGGGTAAGTAAAATGGAACGTGTAAGTTCCATAGCTTTTTTCTCACTATTGATAAATAATTGTCGAATATATAAAGCTTGGAAAGGAAGTAAACCATTAAGGGCAAGCCACTGTTTCAGTGAGAAAAATCTTTACTCTCATTGTTTAGCAGGAACAGATTTTAGTGTTTCAATAAGCTTCTACATAGCTTCCAAGACAGGCAATCTAAAATAAATTACTACAACTTAATTAAACATAGAAGTCAAAGATAATGTTTTCCACTGAAGCGTGCCCTTAAGAAACTATGAAAATTGGACATAAAAATAAAACCATAAAAGAAGTCCTAGATTTCAAATACTTTGTTACAATCTTTAAAACAAAGCTTAAGAGGCATTATAGCTGTAATATGTTTTTTTTTCAAAATCATAAAGTGTATCCAACCCTACTGTATACATATAAAAACTTTTCAAAAATCTTCTTTTTTTCAAAATAAAAATATCTATGAATAAATGAAATACATGCACATGTATTTTGATTGGCTAATAATTCTTAAACTGCTTTTGATACCGATTTTAACTAAAACTAATAAACTTCTGTTGCCTCTTCTCTTCTGATAGCCGAATGAATGCCGCTTGCATGGAGATAGTGCGGCGTCTATCGCGCTTTTGAACTACTTATGTATGGTGCTTTTACGGAGCTTTTTTTTTCTAAAACGCTCTTACTGCGACTTTAAGGCGCTGTCACGGCGGCCATTGCACTCCCAATGCGATTCTACTGCGTTCATCTGAAAGTGCAGAATACGGTATATATAAAACGCAATAAATGTCCTTTTCACCATGGATGATGAACGGCAGCAAGCTGGAATACTGCTTGCTTGCATGCAGGTGCTGCAGATACACGACGATTCAGATAATTATGGTACATGTTAATATTATTCTCGACGCCGGATGAGGCCCAATTAAACGGCTAAATAAGTTTGGGTTCGTTTTCGGCTGAATGAAGGCAGACGAATTCAGCATGGCCATTTTCACCTTTCAAAATTCCATTTATTTAGTTCTGCCCATTATGTTTTCTCGTTTAGAGCACACACAATTTTTTTTTACTTGAGGACCATATGCCGCTATCATGGAATGTCACATTGAAGGTTCCATGATAACCGCCGTATGAACACATCTGCGGATGTTTCTAAATCTATAATTTAACCATTACCATTAAAAATGTTGAAATCTGCTTAAGCTAGCCGGTGCTAGGGGGAGTTGACGGTAATTTGCAGTTTTCAATACCGTCCATGAACAGGCTCAATCAAACTGGGCCTGCAACATTTTCAATTTTGTCGTTTCGTGCGTTCTTTAAGGAGTCTTTATTGTTTAGTTACTTCTACAATATACGGGTGCCGCCGACCATGTTTGATGACCACCTGCACAGACTACGCCTTCGAACCACCAAAATCGGACACACGGTATCAAAAAGCGCTACATCCTGGATTAAAACTAGCAATAGCACTGCGCCATCTAGCTTCTTGGGACAGATATGCAAGCTAGTATAGAAGCGCAGTCCGAACGTAGTCAATCGCCAATCAAAACGAAGAAGGCATTTCGACGCCGCGGAACCACCGTAGCAACGCCATGATCGCAGTGAGGACGCCGTGAAGTCTCATTGTCATCACAAATAACATTTTTTTTGCGATCTCGCGGCGCTTTGTTCAATTTAACAACGCCGTGCAAACGCAGTAAAAGCGCAGTCTAATGTGACAGGGCCTTAAACTAGCTAGATAGCTTCCTCACATAAAAATTCAAACTTCCTGGCGGAATTCGAACTCACAACGGTGAGGCAGTTTGTTCAATATACTAATGATGTTTGAGACACATAACTAATGTTTTATAGAATATTACAAAATAAATCCCTGAGAGAATCACTAAATATTATATAGTTACAGGTCAAATTACGTATGATTTGGGTAGAAAATTAGTTACCACATCTCACTTTACACAGCACACAATATACAAATATTGACGTACGTTTGTATTGCGTTTTTCTAATTATTTCTTTTACAGGATTCAAAACATTTTATGCTGATACTGATAATGTATTGACAAAACTGCAGATTTGTAAATAATTGTACCTCTAAATCGACCTTGTATTTGTTCTTTGACATTCGTTATAGTTCATAACTTTAGACACATTGATGCAAATATGTATTTTATTACATATAGACAATCTCACTAAAACATGTCATCGGTTTTTCTCCTTTACTCGAAACAACCTAGCGATTAGTTAGTATTGTTTACACGAATTTATTTTAGTTCGATTCGGTTGAAGCTCGAATCCGTATGTGAGTTTAAAGTTTCTTGCTCTCGAAAACAAGGGCTGGCGCCTGACAGGAGAGGGCCCCGATAATGGTGTTATAAATTTTGGCCCAACCCTTTTGTATATATACATTTATGTATTTTTGTATAATTGTGAAAATTATGTTTGCATATATATACAATAAAATATGTTTAAACTGATACCAGCAATTTTTAGATTACTAGTCCGACGCGCACTATATTTAGCCACGTCAGTGTTAGTTAAAAGGTATAGAAGAGATAGTACTCAGTAATCTTTCAATTCAATGGAAGCTGATAAACCTACCTCAAAGTTTACTGACATTGTTAAATGGCATTGTATTTTCAGTTTTTGACAAAATATAACGAAGTTCTTTTTTTATTGTCATCAATAATATTTTATCTTTTCAAAGCATATATAAAGCAGCACTTCATGCACCTTTTCTGGTGCTTAATATGAAAGTAGGTTCTAAATAAACTCGTATATAATTGGGTCCTTAATAAAATATATGCATGCATGCCAACAAGTCTTTATGTGTTATCACATGCTTTCACACCAGCTTTATATCCTCTATTTTCAATCATCGTGAAATCTTTACCGCCATGAAGGATGCAGGTTTTACTACTGGAACGATATGTCAGAGCACGACATAACCTCACCTGCGAGCACAGTGTCGCACATTGTACAACGCTTCGTAGCAGCTTCTCATTTATCACCTTTCCGCGGATTCTGTAATCTTTCTGCATCTGGAACAAATCATGACCACTAGAGCAGAACGGTAAAGAATCTTTTCCACCACCATCATCTTCATTCATTTCATCTTTACTGTCAACCTCCTCCTTCTCCTTATTTTCCTCATCTTTATTTTCCTTCTTCTCATCAATATCATGTTCCTTGTCGTCATCTGGTTCTACAATATGAGGATTTTTAACAGCTATTTAAATTGAAGTAAATTGATGTGAATAATTGTAAATTATTGATTTATTGATGGCATTGTGTGTTAGTGCTAGGATTGAGTTATAAAAACGATCTAGATCATGTAAATTATGAAAATATCTAGACAGCAGTTACTGCTGGTAAAAAATAAGGCATTTCCTTCCTCTAAAAGACGCCACGGAATTTTTTTTCACAAGTATGATTTTTTAACGTTTTAACAGGCATTAAAATCGCCAGAAAAAAATGCGTAGCTATATATTTTTAGAAAGAAGAAAATGTTTCACAGTAACTACAAGATAATGACGTTTAATTTTGTTCTGCCTCTTTTTCTTTAAAGTGCTACTGAGATATTACACAGTGTAGTATTATACAATATACATTATAGTAAAGATAATAAAATCAAAACATGCTTACTACGTACATTTTATGTTAACTAATTATCTATTGTACGAGTATTTACACGTATTTATTATTTGATTGATTTTATTTATTTATTGATTGTCTGATTGATTATTCATTTTTTTCTATTTATCAATACATTGATCTTAATTATTAAAATTGCTTATATTTTCTGTTTCCTTACCAGCAGGTAATGGGCCACATGAGCCGTCCATTATGATTATGTTTGAACATTTCTGAATATTACAAGTTTCCCACTTCTTGTCTGGATCAGTAGTGAAACACCACGGGAATCCCTTTACTCCTTCAGGGTCCCTACAAAACGCATCTGCCAGCTGTATGGAGTAGTCCGGAAACATTTCAGATTTACGAAACCTGAAAAGCAAAAGACAAAATATATTTAGTTATTTACCTTGTGAGAAACTTATTTTATTTATGAAAGTCAGTTTATGACAAAGGTTTGAGGCAAACCTTGGTTAAAGTAGTAAAGAGTGTACGTGTGTTTAAGCAAAAACAAAAGATGTTTTTCCAGGCAATGATATGATAATTATAATTAATTCTCAACTTTGCACCTTGCATCGTTATTAATGAGGTCGGTGGAATTTCCATAAAAAGTCTTAAAGACTCAAAGAAAGCCCCCTAAAGCAGGTTTTATATAATAATTCATATTATTAAAAAGCTTTTGTTTTTGTTTTTGTAATTGCACCAAAACCAACTTGAATTTCAAATAATAAATATCTGTATTGTTTGATATGTCACGCATCGTAATTTTTTTTTATTTTCTATGTTACAAAACCATCGAATGTTTAATATTACTTATGTGCTGTAAGGGATTGAACGTTTTACAAACCTATGCCTTTGAGGTTCTTGGGTATCCCACCGCTGACATTGTCTGCCACTGCTTGTGCACATCCGGTGGCCTACATACTCACGAGATCTACCCTCCTCGTAGCATTCTGACACTTTTTTAAACAAAATATAATGACATGACGTATTTATTGACTCCATCTTCAGGATTAGTAATAGATGTTATCTGGAACTCGGCAAATGTTGCTTTTCCCCAGCTTATCCGTAGGTACAAACAAACTTATAGCTTCACGGTGCACTACCCGTCACAATAGATTAGTCATCGCTTACTTTCGAAGCTGTAACTGTAAAAGTTTGTTTGTACCTACCAATTAGCTAGGAAAACTCCAAATATTCATAATTCCGGAGTAAGTCTATTAATACCAGGAGCAAAAAATTAATAATCATCACCTTTCAAAATGATTTCATGTAATAATTATAGGTCTAGTCCTATTAAATATACGTTTGAACAATGAACTTGGAATGTCGTAAGATGCTAAAATTTTATATATATTTAATAAACGAGTTTTTTTTCATAAAATGTGTTATCATAAATTATCCAAATTTTGATTCTTATCTTACAAAATATTTTTATGTCAAAAAAGAGGAATCGGATATCATACTAGAACTTTAATGAGTATCTGTATCAGACCAAAGTGGTTTCATTAAAATAAAGATTTTTGTAAATTCCCGATAAAGCTAGTGGCACATGCGCAAAATCATCGCTAAACCTTAGCTAAATATGTTCATGAGAAAATATATGCAGTTTTAGTTTACAAGTCAAATATTTACATCATTTGACATGTTAAATAATTTGTAAATTTGTTACTAATTTTGTTTGTAAAACATATTTTATTCATTTATCCACTCTGGAGAGATGTAAGTAGTTCATTGCCTAGCCATTTCCTTCATCAAATACTCATCAAATAATTATTGGTTAAAATTGAAATTTTACTAAATTGTTAAAAATAACCGTTTGTGACAAGAAGAACATATTACAGTAAACAATTCTACAATACCTACGTGCACATGATATGGAGGGCTTTGACCATGTTCCATTCTTCATACAAAGCTCAACTGGGCAGTACTTTATCATAGCTTTAGGAAAGCCTAGAATAGAAAGTTATACAACCCTACAAGGCTTTTTACTCTTGAATATGCTTAAGCTCTTGTTATTATATAAGTATGTAAATATAAAATGACATTCTAGATATGCATAAATGAACTATAAAACAAGTGTATGAAAAAAGTCATTTTCGTCTTTTTTTTCTCGAAGAAAACTTGGTATAGATTAGCTAGAGTCTCTTTCTTTAATACACGCATTATATTCTGGGTTAAATGGTTTAAATATCAAGTTCGAGATAAACACTTCACTTATTGTTATTTTGTTTTAATATGACAATACATACCTTTTATAAGTGAAGCACATGCATACTCTATTCTATCTTTGGATGCAAATATCTCCGTGCAGGTACGTCTCGGATCATCTGATAATAATTTCAGTTGTGGTCCAAAACATTCGCCTGAACATATATGTTACGTAAGTTGACACATAAAAAGTCGAAGCATAATTTAACGACATTTTTTACAAAATTTATAAAATAAAAATTTGTAACTTCTGTTAATGTTAGGAATAACACAATAAGATAGGTGAAAGGACATAATTTTAATATCAAAACATAAATTTTTCTACTAAATTTCAATAAAAATTTGTATTTCATAAGAATATAATATTTCATGATGATCTATTATAACATTTGCTAACACTTTATTTAGATGATCGTGTAGTTGAAACGAAACGATGAGCCTGAAGGAAAGAAATAAGAAAAAAACCCGTATTGTTGAAAGTTCCATTGTCTTTTGCAAAGCAACTGCATAGTGTTAGAAGAAAATATGGAATATAAGAAAAAGTATTAAATCTATGTTTGGTTTCATTAACAAATACAAATGTATTACCGCACGTCCCTCTTAATGCCATTAACGCTATTACCGCACACAATAACTGAAACATATGAAACATCAAAACTTAGATAAGAAATTCACTGAAAATCTTGATAATCTTTCTATAGTTACTATTACAATAAGATTCGACAATACTTAATTAATTCCCTCGAATTGCATCTATAAGTTACTAATATATTAATATATACAATAAAAATATCATATATTTAAAAAGTAGATACAGTTTAAATACACAATAAAAAAAATCAAATTAAAATTACAACAGGTAAATAAACATACTAAGTAATCCATCGTTCTGGCATTCCATTTGGAAATGCTTTAAATACATCTTGAAAATCTAACCAGCCGTAAATCAAGCTCCTAACCTTTCATATAAAAGACCTCTAGAAGTAACGCGTCGTGTTCTTTCTTGATTAATGCAATAAATTAACAATAAAATCAATAACAATGCTTTGAATCTTTTATTCCTTACACCTTTCGTCAAATAATGTGAAATTTTCAATGCAATTGTAGTGTTCACTAAAACGCGCGGGTTCTTTCACTATGTTATTAGACTCAAAGTCATAAAAAGACTTCAGCAACTGTCGAAGACTAACAACCCTTAGACATGTTTGCTAACCTGATTATGTTTTTATTTTACTTGCTTGTATAATTGCTTTAATAGTTACACCATTTGAATGTTTTCGCCATTCAGTAGTTGCCAAAAAAATCAATAGCTCGGGCGCTGACAAAAATGTTTTCTTATATATATTTTACTTATTTCCAAATATCTAGATGGAACCTGGGGTGGTATATGTGTTTATTGACACAAAAATTCTCATGTCAATATCTATATTTCTTGAGGTGATAACTTTACTGAATCATTCACATGAATGACATTATGAAATGTTCGATTCCTGTTCAAAACTTGAAAGAAATACATTTTGTACACATCAAAATGATGTTTTCTGTATTCAATTTAAGTGACTTTACAAAAACATAATTCTTCGTTGCTACAATTCATCTGAAAGTAAAATAAGAAGAGATTAAACAATGTAACATACAGGCAGCTTATTGATTTATTTTTACTTGAATGCATTAAAAAGTGTTTGAATGAACATTAAAAGCACGCAGGAAATAACACAATAATGACAATAATGGAATTAAAATTCATGATTGTCACAATCTTAAATCTAAAATAGAGAAAATAAGAATCCCTAAAGAAAGCCAACACGACAAAATTGAAAATGTTGCAGGCTAGGTTTGATTGAGGGTACTGTCAAGTGCAAACTACCATCCATGCCTCCTAGCACCGGCTTAAGCTGACTTGAACATTTAAACATGAAAAGGTAAAATTTTGAATTAAGAAACTTGCGCAGGTGTGTTCATAAGCAATAAAACTTTCTATTTAATTTCCAACTAGAAGTGACCGCTTATCTGCAATGTACTTAATATAGTATACTCCCTTTTATAATACTAGTACTACTAGTATATGTTGTGAATAGTACCCTGTTTCTGATACAACATATTGTTCTTATATTGTTATCTAGTTTCAAGTTTGTATATTATCAAGAGTCCAAAAGGCAAAGTACCTTTTAATCCTGGGTTTGAGGGATATTAAATACAATAGGCAGTTTTTATTAACTGTGTGTGTAAATCAAACTAATGTTTTAAGAAAATTAACCCAAACTTAAATTTTGTACTTCGAAATGAGCGATGTTGAAAATTGATTATATTAAGACCTAGTCCAATATATCAGACGATACGGGCTTGTTATAGTTTATGATGTTCAGCTCCGACGCTATCTTTGATGCAATACTTCATCTTGTAAAATAGACATGAAAACTATGAATACCCCATTCACTTTCTTGATAAAATTTAAGCTTTCAGCATAACAAATGTTAGAGAAAACATAATCTTATGAACTTTTTCTATTGTCATATTCAATCTATATAAATAATACTTTACACAAAAAAACGATACTTTACACAAAATACGAAAGCCATGCCAAAGTGTTTATCCTGAAAGAACCAGAATCATTCTACTGGAAATCATATTCAGTTATATATCATACAATCCCAAGTCTTGTTAAAATCTGGTTTCGAGCGCATTCTGTAGTGAAAGTTATTGTTCGACAATAAGTCAATATATATTAGTATGTCAACACATTAAAAAATAATTCACAAAGGATATGGAAAACCGGCTAAGTGATTTAAAGTCTGAACTAACAAATGATATTGAAGAAGTGAATCAGCGGTTGGAAGAGATGGCAAACTACAGAAACTTCGGTAAGCAACAAAAATACTACACGCAATATTGTGTTGTGGAATCTACCGTATAATGTTTCTGTCTGAAGATATTACAAACAGAATGTCAGACTTGGTGAAAAAAGTATTGCAGATACCGGACATTTCATTTGTTAATGTAGAGAGGAGGGAATCTACAAGGGAGAATGTTCCAGGCATTGTAGTTTGTGAGTAAGATTCTGAAAGCAAAAAAAAACAAACTTGGAGAGACATTATTTTATAAAAATGTCTACTTTAACAGCTACCAAACAAAAGAGGAGAGACAGTTGTCTACCAATATGCGTATGCTTGTTAAAGCTAGAAACAATGGTCGGTCTAATCTGAAGGTTGTGGGCACACGAGTATTTGAATCTGGTTATACAGGAAATAAGTCATTGGGTAACACAGGAAATAAAAATTCATTGGGTAGTGCCGGTTTTCGAAATGGTGGTGCCGCGAGTGCGGGTGCGAGTAACGATATTGACGGTAATTCCTATAAGGATCAAGGAAATGGCAATGGAGCATGGTGCGGTAGAAGGGGCAACAACAGGGGCGGTAACAGAGGAAATAGAGGTGGACAAAGACAGAGTCTTGGTCAGAGAGGCCATCGTTGATCGAAAATGGCATTTTGGAACGTTAATTCTTTTAAAAATGATTTTATCTCTGAAAATTTTAATTGAGGGAAGCATGTATCAGTATTCTGGACTTAGACATTATGAGTATTGCAGAAGCCCATTTGAGAAGTAACGATATTATTGACATGACTGGTTATAAATGGTATGGTAATAATAGAACTGATATTCACATAAATGCTTGGACAGGTTCTGGGGTGTAGAAATATTTGTTAAAGAAGAACTACTTATAGACTTATCATGTTTCAATAGTTGATAATTCTTTTGAAGGTACATTATGGATTTGTCTTGATCGAGTTTTTACTGTTGTGTGTGTTATTTACCCCCTAAATCGTCGACTAGACACATTGATGCTAATTGTTTCTTTGATAAATTACTTACTAGTATTTATGAATATCAAAATAAAGGTAAAATCTGTATTTTTGTTGATTTTAACGGTCGATGTGGAAATTTGTCCGATTTTATTGAAGGTATAGATGATTTACCAGAACGAAATGTAGTAGACTGTACTTGTAATAGCTATGGTGAAATGCTTGTTGATTTTTTAGTTTTTGTGAATTTTGCTATTATGAATGGTAGAAATTGTGTGAAAAATGATTTTACTTGTATTCGACAACAGGGACTTTCTGTTGTAGACTACTGTCTGGTGGGCCATAATTCTTTACATATGTACAGTGATTTTACAGTTATACGGTCCCGTAAATTCGTACAAACATCAGATGTACACGATTATTTAGGTGTTCCAGACCACTCGGTACTAACCTGGGTGTATAATTTTGAAAATGGTCTTTGTCACAATCTGACTTCTTTGAGTCCGGTCCGGTCGAGTGCAAGTAATGTCAGATTTCAAGTAAAAAAACATTCCATCAGACCTTTCTTCTGGTGAAGTATGTAACAGCCTTTTAGAAACAGTAAGCTCACTGGAACAAGGGTTCCGAACACAAGAAAATATTGATGATGCTTACACATCATTGTGTTCTTTGACTAAAGATGAAATGTATAATAAAATACCTCACAAAAAGCCAGTGTCTGTAAGTTGCTCGAATAATAAACGTAGAAGGGTATATAAACCTTGGTGGAATGATAGCCTTACAGATTTGTGGAATGATGTTTGTTATTATGAGAAACAATGGGTAAAAGCATGTGGTAGAGCAAATAAATCAGCTTTTAAAACTTTATACTTGATAAACGTAAAACATTTGATAAAGCTGTTCAAAAATGCAAACGTCAATATCGGTTTACATTACAACATGATGTACCTCAATTAGTTGAATCTGATCCCAATAATTTTTGGAAAAGCATATACCCATGGTGTATGTAAAAGATGATGGGTCTATAGAAAATGATACTTATAAAGTTTTAAATCATTGGAAATGTACTTTTAGTAACCTTTTGAGTGATTATTCATGTACAAATTTTTGTTACACTCCAAATAATGATACTTCAGAGAGCACTTTTGAAAATAACATTTTGTTTAAGAAGTAATAAAAGCAGTTGAAAAAAAAATAAAATAAACAAAGCTCCAGCTTTTGACAATATTCCATATGAAGTGTTCAAGAATGATATTGCCATCTCCTTTTTTGCATATACTTTTTAATGTCTGTTATCAATCTGGAAAGACACCGTCAGAAAGGCTTACTATTGTGTCACTCGAACTATATTATTTGAAAAACTTAACAATATTGGTGTTAAAGGAAATATGTACAATGCTATACAGTCAATTTATAGTAATGTTTCTTGTTGTGTGAAAGTAAATGAAAACTTTTCTGATTGGTTCAATGTGAATCTTGGTTTAAGACAGGGGTGTATTTTATCTCCAATATTGTTTAATTGTTTTATCAATGATTTAGCTATCAAAATCAATGCTTTGGGAATGGGTATTGACATAGAAGATGGTGAAAAATTGTCAATTTTACTTTTTGCTGATGATATAGTATTATTAGCCTCAAATGAACGTGACCCCCTGCCAATCAAATTGGTGTAATGAAAATAAGATGACTATAAATGATAAGAAAAGTAATATTGTTCATTTTAGAAAAGTATCTACTAGTAAAACAGATTTTCAATTTTTATGTGATAATGCTAGATTGGATATTGTAGAGAAATATGTCTATCTTGGCTTGATTCTTACTGAACATTTGAATTATAATATTACTGCCAAATTTGTATCACAGACTGCTGGTAGAGTGTTGGGTGTTTTAATAGCAAATTTAAGCTTTTAGGTGGAATGCCTCATCATGTATATAAAAAGCTTTATGACTCAATGGTGTGGCCAGTTATAGCATGTGGTGCTGCCATTTGGGGGACTATGAAATTCTCTTGTATATAAACTGTGGGAAATCGCGCTATGAGATTTTTCTTAGGTACAGGAAAATATATTCCAAGCTCTTCTGTAGCCGGTGATATGGGTTGGAATCCAGTTTATGTGTGTTGGTAACTTTTGGTGTAAATTGTCAAATATGGATCAAAACAGTATCAAAATACTGTTATAACCTTGCAAGTACATATTGTAGCAACTGGCATTTTAGGATTAATAACCTCTTTATAAAATTTGGTTGTGTAGATTTTAGTGACTGTATATTACCACTGAATAAAAATCTAGTTGTTGATACAATTGTGAAGAATGCAATGGATGTATTGATAGATGAATGGGCAAGATCAGCTCATTGTATATTTAGTAAATCTGGTGATGGTAGAAACAAGTTAAGGTTATATCAGAAATTTACGTTTCATTTTGAACTGGAGCACTATGTCAATAAAATTATGTCTTATCGCCATAGATCAGCATTGGCTAAATTTAGATGTGGTGTTGCAACAGTCAGATTGGAGATCGGCAGATAGTTGACGATAGAGTATGTCCTATTTGTAATAATGACATCGAAGATGAGATGCACGTATTATTGCATTGCCCCCAGTACACTGATATTTGCAATAAAATATTTGAAAATGCTGCTGAAAATTGTATTTTGTTTAATTCTTATAATGATATTGCCAAGCTTTGCTTCCCCTTGTCAAATGATGATATTGTCAAATATACTGCAAAATCCTGCTACGATATACTTAATGTTAGAAAAGATTTTTTGTACCAATAAATATGTATTTTAATTGCTTCATTTTAGGTGGAGGGTGAGGATACACATTATTTATTAAAAAAAATTGAAGTTGATGATGTGTGTCTAAAATGAACATTTTAATAGCAAAAGAACTTTTATTGTATAAATGTTATAAATGTTTTTTTAAACCAACTAGAATATTTTATCTTCCTGTTTGATAATCACCACTGACTAGTTCATCCATGGTCTGACCATGAGTGATATATGATTTTTTAAGACATTTTTTATTATGCGAAATAGTGCCACATTTACAAAATTCAGTATTATATTAACAAATTTCTTATGGCAGATTTTAAGTTGATGTCAGTGGTTGTTATCAAACTTTTAGAATGTATAAAGACAAAATATAGTAAGTATGTATAGATTGTTTTAGTACATTTATAAGGAGACAACCAGTTAGGGTTTAGTACAGTTATGAGATTACATTCTTCCATTTTAATATTAACAACCCTACAGTAATGTAATTACTCATACAGTTATGTTGTAGGTATAAATATTAGTACAAAACAATTATTTTAAGTATAACATTCAATGCTTGGAATATGCTGTTTTACTTGTAAATGTCTTAAAAAGTAAAAGTCTCCCCGTACATTTAATCAAAGATGTTATATTTTCGATCCTTGAAGATCGTTCAACACGACATAGTTGTTGTGTTTACATGTTATGTGGTATTTTAGTTTCTTCTATTTGTCCTTTTTCAATTTGGGTGGTTCCAGTACTCCTACTTGAATACTGTCTAATCACCCTTAGGATATGTTGCCTGCTTTTTAAATTTGTCTTTTGACGTATAATCTGTGATATGCAGGCTTCATTACCTCACACCCCCTTTCAAAATTTCATTTTATTTAGTTCCGCCCATTGTTTTCTCGTTAAGGACACACGCATTTTTTTACTTTGGGACCATCTGCCGCTTTTCATGGAATGGCACTTACGTGTCGCATTGAAGGTTCCATGATAACCGCCATATTAACACATCTGTGGATGTTTCAAAATTTAAATTTCTACGAGTTCATGATAAATGTTGAATTCTGCTTAAGCCGGTGCTAGTGGGAGTGGACGGTAACTTGCATTTTCCAGTACCGTCCATGAACAGGCTCAATCAAACCGAGCCTGCAACATTTTCAATTTTGCCGTGTTGGGCTTTCTTTAGGGATTCTGTTTTTCTCTATTTTAGAGATATTAATTATGATCTGTTTATATTGACATGTAAATGTGTATAATTATGTAAGTAAGGGAGGTAAATCTACAGTAGATATTATAGATCTCTGTAATATGGACTGTGGAGTTCCTCCTCTTATAAACTATAAAAGTCTGTTATAATTCTTAAAAGAATGGTTATACAATTTATTGTATGTATATTGAAAAAAAAAAGTATTCTTAATCACGTATCAGAATTGATGGCACCTTAATAAATTTGTAGATTAAAAAATGTAATTATCAAAATGTTGCCATATTACCATATATGTTTAAACATTCTATTATATAGCATAAACATGTTATTGTCAGTTACTGACTCCCCTTTCAAAATACTTTTCCACTATCTTATAAAAGAGATTGTATTATAAACTGTGTTTTATGACTATGTACAATTTTGTGTACGTCAATAAAATATCTAATACATAAAAGCATTCATACAAGTCTCAACCATAAAAATACTTATATTAACCCATTACTTTATGAGCATTTTGTGAAAAATGGCTGTTTTCATTGAAAAGTCTCCCTTTACAAGTTCAAATTGCTATAATACTATAAAAACTGCTTCAACACTTATCAAACTTGGCACAAATGTTGACTGGACCATTGCCCTTACAACAACATGCTCAGGCCTAAATTTTCTGTTACCATTGCAACGAGGGGACATCTCAAAATTGGACTCCGCCCCCTTCAAACCCCCCAAACAGAAGTATCTTTTGGTTGGGGGGGGGCCGCGCCGAAAAAGTGGTCGCTTTTTTAACAACATTTCTCAAACAAAAACAAGTGTTGGGGGCCTAAATAAGGCATTTTTTCACCATTTGAGACAACAAAAATGGGGGGGGGGGTGAAAAAGGCGTTAAAAGGCGTGTATATCGCGTAATGGGTTAACAGAAAATGATGAAAATACTTGAAATTACCCAAAATCGCGTTTTTCCATGTTTAAACATGGCCTGTCAAATTTGAAGAAAAATTTTTATTTTGTAGATTTTTTTCATTAACCCATTACTTCATGAGCATTTTGTGAAAACTGGCTGTTTTCATTGAAAAGTCTCCCTTTACAAGTTCAAATTGCTATAATACTATAAAAACTGCTTCAACACTTATCAAACTTGGCACAAATGTCGACTGGACCATTGCCCTTACAACAACATGCTCAGGCCTAAATTTTCTGTTACCATGGCAACGAGAGGACATCTCAAAATTGCCAAAAATCACTATTTTGCGTTGATTTTTTTCCATCAAAATTGATTTCAAAGTGCTGCAACTTCTCAATGGATTGAGAATGAGTCAGATGCTTTTCAGCGTTGGTTACACGTTACCTTATGATTAATCTGGGGTCATTTATAGCCTCTCACAAGTCCAAAATTTTCTTGGCGATGACGGGGGACTCCGCCCCCCTTCAAACCCCCAAACAGAAGGGGGCACATCCCCCTTCTGGCAACCCCCTGATGTATCTTTTGGTTGGGGACCGTGCCGAAAAAGTGGTCACTTTTTTTAACAACATTTGTCAAACAAGAACAAGTGTTGGGGGTCTAAATAAGGCATTTTTTTCACCATTTGAGACAACAAAAATGGGGGGGGGGGTGAAAAGGCGTTAAAAGGCGTGTATATCGCGTAATGGGTTAAACATTTCTTCACAATTAAGTGACGCTATATATAAAATAAGAATTCCTACATCTATTCCCAGTCTGTTTATAACAGTACAAAATATTTTATATTTGATTCTTGTATTACATAAACTCCTGTCTACAGACTGAAACGTAAAGCCTTAAAAGAAAAAAAAATGATTATAAAACAATGTCATTCCTATATTTGAAAAACGAAATAACCAATCTATGATTTTACAAGTTCTAAACACGTTTCTTTAAGAAGGCGTATTGGAACTATTCATATATGCGTTAGCGGAAACATGTTGAATTAACGGAAAAATAATGATTGACCACAGCTTTGAACCGAAACTGTAAACTAGCATGTAATCATACAAATTTTTTCCGTTAAAACATTTTTATTGCCAATGACTTACTTTCATCTTACTTGACATGGTTCAAAAGCAAACTATGGAAGCCTTGGAGGGTCACTTTCGAGTTTCGACTTACGAATGTTTTACTTTTGACTTTCGAATTTTGACTTTTGATTTGTGACTTACGTCTTATGACTTTTGGCTAACCATTTTTACACGTGCTTTAGAAGCTGTAAGCAGCAACTTTGGTTTCAGGTATGTTTCTTAAACGTTTTAAATAATTTCATTGAGATTTGTCATGGTTAAGGAGGGAATTTAATGTTATTTGATATAATCGCATAGTGGTAATATATCAGATTTTTAATTCCACAAGTGTGACTTTGTGTGTTTTGTGCATTCTGCTATGTTATAAATATGTTCATTACATTAGTGCTTATACATTGTTTGTCCTTATCACAAAATATGTCCATGAGTAACAAACAAATAACTGTTTAACAAGTAGACAGGGAATACAAGTTTTACGTCTTAAAATGGCATGGTGCACAGTATTAAACATGTATCGCAATTCAGCATTTTATTGAGCTAACACAGAATCGGTATTTCTCTGAAGTACTTAGATAGTGTTGACCAATTTCATAAAGAACGGCAAGTGGCTTTGTTCCCATTTAACACAAGTCAAATTAACTTAATAATTGTTGGATCGAGCACCCAATAATGCAATCTAATTGTTTGTTTATATCTTTAACAATTTAGAAAAAGAACACTTAAGAAACAAACATAGATATAGGACTAGTTAGAACAAAATATCCTACTAGCATTTTAAATGTTTTTTTTTTTCGCACCTATCAATCTTTAAAAGACGGAGCTAAGAGATTTACCCATTTTTTATATACTATGAATGTATAAAGATTAAGATAAAAGATAAAACTCTTATTTCAGACACAACTACTGGACAAAGGTAACGAGGATGAAAACCTTGATGTTGATCTGTATCTTCATCATCATACTGTTCGGCATTAACAAAGCTTACCGTGCCAAGATACCTACCCTCAACATCTATAACAAACAAAACTCTGCTGATAATAGAGAACTTTCTGATACGGTATGGCATTACGACGTCATTTAGTACAGATAACAGAATTTTTAAACGCTTAAATTTAAAAACGGCATAATGGAATATATAATCCTTTTGGAGACTGTGTCCTGATGTTATAAACAGAGAAATACAAACAAGTTTGGACAATGCAGAGGATACCGTAACAATTGTGGACGTAGGTTTAATGCTGGATTAAACATGTACGTCAAGGGGACGACGTCATGGAAATAATGAGAGCACTTGATCCAGATGGTATTGAGATGCGGAAAGCTCATCGCTTCTGCAACGCGTATACTACGCCAAAAGGGACTAGTTTTTTAATATGACATATGGACCGGTTAAAACAAAGTAAAACCAAAAGGATTTTGTATCCATGGTGATGTAGGAAAAAAATATGGTTTAGAGGTTTCGGACTCAAATAACGACCCACAAACCTTACTGCAAGAATACTTTTAGACACATTTAAAATGAACATTATTAAGTCCCCCCAACCAATACTATATACGTTTGTTGAATATTGGACGGAGAAAAACTGCCATTGCTTTACTAATTGCAGGCAATACTTTTCAGAGACCGATTCTAACAAGATTCCGATTGCTGGTAACTTCGAAAGCGTTTTTGGAAGTTTTGGAAAAAGCAAAATCTACCCAACGCATTGAGGAATTGGGTGGTGTACGATTTAAGAAAAATGGAATTTCTATTGGGGAAATTATTTTCTTTCAAAGAATTACGCGATAATGTTGTAATTTATGGATCTTGGACCCCCAATACAATATGGGAAACTTAAAAATTTTTGGTCCATGGGACCTTTCATAAAACCCCGAGTTTAGAACCGGATTGCCATGAAATAAGGCAACAAAACCAGTTTCTTCTGTAAATTTGGGTAAACTTGGAAAACAGGTTCTGTAATAAAACCTCAAGGACTTCGGCGAAAATGAGTTAACTCCGAAGAGGCGGTATATGTTTGTGCCATGAAACATGTATTCACCCCAAAAAAGAACAATGTGAGGAAAATTGTAGAATTAGCACCCCTTCTGAAGCTTAGAACCTAAACAGATGCCATGGGAAATGCCCTGAATTCAGCCAACTACAACTGTGTAACCGAGTTTGGACCGATTTTAAAATTTTGAGAAATAGATTTTAATATAAAAACGCCCTTTGAAAAACGGTCCCCCTAATACTGGATTTTTTTTTCCGTGTTATTGGGATAATAATTACTAGGTTACTATAGGGGTTAAGTTTTTTCAAAAAAGTGAAAATGTTTTTAAAATTCAAATAAAGACCGATAGTCCTTCGAATCTCACTTCATTATATGGTTGTTTTTTTTAAAGATGTTGGTTTTTTGTAAAATTTGGAGCAAAATTAAAATAATTTGTAAATTATCATTTAAGTTTATAACCCTCTAATTTGCACCTTGGTAAGGGAAATTGTAAAAAATTGACAACATTTGGATGGTTTATACCTAAAGGACCCTGTATTCCAAATTTAAGCCAAAATTTACCGTGGCGGGGTTTGGGTAAGTTTGTAGGCCATTTATTATGAAGTCCAGAAATAAACAATAAAAAGGCTTTTAAAAAGAAATACATGTATTTTTTAATAGTTTGTTTTCTCAATTTTTTAAAAAGTTTTGTTTTTAAACAAGTGTATTTTTTTGTTTTTTATTTTGTTGTTTTTTTTTAAATATTGGAACTTATTTTATATATATGAAATTATTTTATTAATCTTTTTTGTCCAAATTTGTTGTCTAAAACTGAATAATATCGTTGCAGTGAAACAGAAACATTGGTAAGACTATTTTTGTTTGTTTTTCGACAGATTATGAATGCAAGCGTCCCGGCCCAATATTAACTTTTTTACATTCAAATACTCTTTTATTGTTAAAGAATATACTACAACTTAAAGGGGCCCAAAAGATATTTTTTCCCTTTTTTTCCCCCAAATTCGTTTTTGCCCCTTTTTTTCATTGGGTTTTTAACCCCCCAAGCCCATGCATTTACCCCCTTTTTAAAAACCCATTTTTCCCTGCCCAAATTTTGGTTTCCAAATTGGGAAAAAATTTTTTTTATGCCCTTTACACCCGAAAAACTTTTTTCGTACAGTAGCTTTAAATAAAAATTTAAAAACCCCTTAAATTCAAACCGGCAAAAATAACGTAAATTTCAAAGCAGGGCCATTGAAAAGGCCGCGACTCATCGGGCACCCCCATGACAAAATGAAATTTTCCCGGCAGGGGTTTAAAATAAACGGAAACCCCAAGTTTTAAATATCAAGAAATACCCCTTAAAAATAAATTGTAATATTTTATGTTTTTTAAAATGGAAAGTCCTGGGTTTCTATTTAGTGATAATAAAACCATAGTAATTTCAGAGTATAATCATCATAGTGTTGTTAACATAAGCTTTGTCCCGATTCCCTTTTTTTGTGACCTACGTAATTAAGTTATGAATTCCGTAAGTTTCCCTATAAATGTATTGTGTATGCTTGTTTCTTTTCAAAGCATATTTCTCGATTTAAATGACAATTACTGCACTTAAAGTAATTTTTTTTCCTCCGCAATGATGACATTATTCCGCTGTTAAACTCAATTTTTTTTAAAGTAAAGACACGCTGCCGGCTGATAAACTTTTTTATTGGGAAACCTTTAACCCTTGACAGACATTTTGCTCCAATCGTAATTTTCAAAGTACCGTAAAAGAAAGAGAATTTCAAGGAAATTTTATGAAGTTTTACAAATTTAATTTCATCTGGTTCAAAACGGGACATTTAAATATATTTGGCCCTTGCGACGTAAAATAACTATTTTAAAAGAAAATTTAAAAACCAATTTAATCCCTTTTAGTTTTCCGATTTTTTATTTTTTTTTCCCAAATTTGTCAAGTTTTTTTTTTCCCAAGAAATTTTTTCCTTTAATCAATAAAAATTGTTATAGAAAACATTAGGGGTTTGATAAAATTTAAAATAAAATCGGGAATAAAATTTAATGTCAATAGAATAAGGAAAAATATTATTTATTTTGGAAATCATTTTTTTTAAACTTAAGGGAAAAAAAAAGAAAAAAGGGTAAAATTAATTAAAGACAATTTTTTTTGGGTTAAAGGGTGAAGGGTGAGTAAACCTTAAAAGTTTTTTGAAATACTTTCCCCTGCTTTTATAAAAAAAAACCCAAAATTTAATTTTGCCCTTGGGTTTTATAATAATTATTGGGCAATACTCAGTTTTGGTCTCTGAAAATATGGCATCGTTAAAATTGTTGAAAGAAAAGGCCGGAATGGATGATAATCAGGGTAAAAAAACTGAATGAAAATTGAGGTTTGATTCAGAACTAAATCGGATAATTTCAGTAAAATTGCAACTACCGTGCTGGAATGGCCCCCGAAAAACATAGGTATTGAGAATATTGAAAATCATTAAATTTTCCCTTAAAATTTCATTCATTAAACCATAATTTGTTATGATTATCCGTTAAAGCAGCATAACCCCAAGAATCCATGTTTTATTTTCAATAACAATTCGGGAAAATGTTTTAAAAGTACAATATTGGGTGAAGTGAAGCATAGGAAAGCCCAGTTTTTACATATTTGCAAACGACACTTTACAATCTTACCGTAAAATGACCCCTACTGTAATTAAATATTTTTGTTTCCCTTTTTTTTTTCTTTTTTTTTTTTTGTTTTTGGGGTTTTTTTTTTTCAAAAAGGGTATAAAAATGTAATTTATAAAAATCACACAAGGGACTTTGGAAACCAACCCAAATCAACATGTCCATAAAGCACTGGGGAAAAATAATTCTCTTATTTTTTTGGGGTGATATAAAAAATAGTTTTTTACAAACAATTTTAAATTCCCTTTTATTTTTACGCAACATTTTTGAGTAAAACTTTTTATGAACACGGTAATAACCCCCGTCCAAAGAACCTTAAAGATAAAACCTTGATCGACCATTTTTTCCCCAGAAAATTTTTTTCGAAAAGGGGACGAATTTTTACCGGAGTTTTTAAAATGACTTTAAGATTTTTTTAAACCCATTTTTTTTAATTGGTTTACTAACACAGCAAGGGCTTTTTTTTTAAATAATCTAAAATTTTTTTTAAAAAAAATTAGAGAAAAAAATTTAAAGCGTCCCTTGTTTTGAGGATATAAATGCCCAACAGTTACGCAGTTAAATTGATTTTTATATAAATGTTTTGGGGAAATAAGATAAATTCTTGAATTTTTTAAAAAAAAGGGGAAAATTTCAAATTTTTTTTAATTTTTTCCCCTAAATTTTTTTTTAACAAAAATTTTTTTGGTTTAATTTCTGTGCACTTTCCCTTTTCCCTGAGTTTTTTTAACCTTATTAAGGAGGGTTCCCAAAATTTGCAAAATTAAAAAACCCCAACATTGATATATTGCCTTTATATAAAGCCCACTTTTAAACATCAAATATGGTAAATTTTGACTACAAAAAAAAGGGATGGACCCACATAAAATTTTTAAATTTGATTTCCCACTTTGGGTTATACGGAAAGGTTGACACACTATATAAAAATTTTTTTTTTAAAGGTTTTTTGCCTTTGTGATTTTTTCACTTAAAATTTTATAAACTTGTTATTTTAATGAACTTTTACCTTTTGACTTTTGCCCTAATAATTTTTTGCCTTTTTTGCTGTTACTTTTCCCTTTTGGTAAAAAAAATTTAAGTGTTACTTGTTTTTAAAGTTTAAAATGTTAAATGAGCAAATTTGTGTTTCCCCTTTTTCCCAAACGCAAGGGAGCACATCAGCCAAAGGAGTGGTGTTGGTCAAATAATGTTTTTACATGTACATTAAGCCATAGCCTCATTTTTTGCATTGGAATTTTTCCCTTTCCCATTTTTTTTTAATCATATTTAAAATTTTTTTTTTTTACGCGAAGAATCAACACCCAATTTGGTTTTTTGTAAAAAATTATACTATAGAAGTTTTAAATTCGGGAATTTTTTTTATAATTTGCCGTCTGCAGCCATTAAGTAAATTAAAGTAAATTAACTATTCTTAATAAATAACGATTTTATTATTCAGATTAAACAGTTCTAAGCTATTTTCTAGATGTGTAGCTTTATTAAACATTTTACATCTGGAAATAGTTTATTTAATTCTTTGTTGAATTTAGTCACGGTTGACTGGTACGCTATTTTTCCGTGTTTCAACTATTAAAGAGGGTACAAGCCCGTTAGGCATATAATACATTAAATTAAAGGTAGAATATATACGGAATTATTATGTTGTAGTAGCTTTTTTTAAAGGCTTTTTGTATTTTGCTACGAGCAGCGGTGGAAAATTTTGATATCTCGCGACACCGAAGGTCGAGTGAGATTTTTCAATTTTTCCAACGTTGCAAGTAGAAAAAATGCAGGGCCTCAGAAAGCTACTACAACATAATTTTTTACTTTTATTATATATTCCTTTTCGTTTTTAGTAAAAATGATTTTCATTATACTACACTTCTATAAGAAATTTTCAGAAAATGAAAAATGAATTTATGAACTGACGGATGAATACGTTTTTTTATGCAAAACGGCGACCGCCTCTTATAATTTTTTTGGTTCACCGTTTCCTAATGCTTACGTTAGACACAGCTAAGATCAGAACCAACGGTCAAAAAAATAATCCGGCATTTCCCCCATATATGGGCCCCTGTTAATTTGTTCCAAACTTAACATAAAATTACGGAATTTTTCTATCCCGTTGGGAGAAAAAATTTAATAAGGGGTATAAAATAAAATTTAGAAACCGGGGTTTCGACACAAATAATGAAACTTAACTAGAAATGTGTCCATAAAGGAACACGGATGCCCACAAAGGCCCACTGTTTTCTGGTCAAATCTTATGACTCCTACGTCAATATTTTTTTGGACCTACATGGTGGGCCAACAAGGGTTGGAAAAACTAAAAATAACAAAGGGGGCCATCAAAATATTCTGTTAAATTTTTGGTCGCAGCCAAAAATTCCCCTTCCTTTTACTAACCCATGCTACACATTAAGGTTTGTTTGAATTTCCTGGAAGTTTAAAGCAAAAACGGCCATCCGGTTTAAGAAGGAGTTTTGCGTTCCACAAAATTTCTACATAGTATAATAGTGAAAAAACATCAACAAAGGGCCATAATTCCTGTTAAATTTGGTCGCAGCAAAAATTTCCCCTTCCTTTAACTACCATTCTTAACACATTAAGGGGTTTTGTTTAATCTCTGGAAGTTTTAAAGCAAAATTGGCCCATCCCCGGTTTTTTAGAAGGAAGTTTTGCGTTCAACAAAATTTTCTACAATAGTATATAGTGAAAAAACAACAAAAAGGGGGCCCCTAAAATTCCCCCCGTTTAAATTTTGGTCCCCGCAAAAATTCCCCTTCCCTTTTCTACCATCTAAAAATTAAGGGGTTTTTTCATTTCCCCGTAAGTTTAAGCAAAAAAACTGCCTTCCGGTTTTTTAAAAAGGAGTTGCGTTCAAAGATTTCGGGACGTACGGACGGGGCGGCCCGGAACCCAAATGGCAAAGCTAAAAAATGCCTTCCCCCCATTGTGGGGGGAAAAAAACTCTTTTTAAAGTTTTACTTCAAATTTACTTATTTAAAAATTATCAAAATTTAAAAACTGGTCCTGAATGATAAAAAAAACCCTTGTCCCATTTTTTGACCCAAATTTTTTATTGTGGTTTTTTTTAAACCCTTTTTTTACAAAACCAAAAAAAACCTTTTCCCAATTTTAAAAAAAGGGGAAAAAAAAGTTTTAAAAAGGGTTTCAGAGAAAAATTTTTTTATTAGTGGTTAGAGATAGTGTTCCATTAAAATTTATAAAGTAAGAGGTTTGAAATGAGCAAAGTAAAAATAGAAATAAGGCATCACTATAGGGAAGTAAACTTATTGTGGAACCACCAACTTCCCTCAACAGCTACCTTTAAAATATACCTCTACCGGGAGACCACACTACCAAAGGTTTTAAAACCTCACGGTCTAGAAACCGTGACAGGTTTGGCAGAGATATCATAATTTTTTGGATATAAATGTGTTTTTAAACCAGATAACAACAAAAATTTTTTTAATTTCTACAAAGGTGCTAATATTTTGTTTAAAAAATTGGGTTGTCTTATAAGAAACAAATGTTATTAGATAATGCAAAAAAAAAACTGCAATTTTGAGCTTCATTATATTTTATTTTAAAAAAAGAGAATAAAAGAAATACAGAGGTAAGCAAAATTTTTTTATAAAATAGCCACATATGCCTTCAACTTCAAAAGCCTTACACTAAAAGGAGCAGCTAAAACAAAACCCCTGCCATCGAAAAACCCTTCAAGTAACTTACGCACAGAAGACATATATACAATAGCAAGATATTTTTCTTACAAAACAACCACAATTTTGTTGATAGTTTACTGATGAAAAAACTAAGAAAAATCACGAGGTGTTCCACATCTAAGCTTTTTGAAAAACATTAAGAGAATAAATTAGGTAAAGCTAGCAACGGCTAGAGGTCACTTTTAAAAAAATTATTATTGAAGTCCATGATTTTTTTCAAATCATTTGTTCGGAAGCTTATTTCTTTCATATTTCTAAATGTTCAAAAGAAAGAAAAAACAAACAAAAAGGGTCCTGACCAAAGATTTTTTCCTTAGTTAACTTTTTAATTAGTTGTAATAATTGGTAATAATGTTATAATTATTAAATAACGGTCCACAAGTTTTTTTTTTCGAAGAATGACCGGATTTTTATATTTGTAATGGAAATCTCATTTTGTCCTTTCCCCCACCCACAGCATGTCGAAAAAAAGGGAATGTTAAACTTAGGAGAACGATTAAATGTTATATCAAAAGTTTTTGTTAACAACAAAATTGCACTCTATCTCGACGAGATATATCTGCCAGTAAATTCAAGTTGATGCCTTTTTAACAAGTTTTTTGAAGATAATTATGAGCTTAGCTAAGTATGAAAAAAAAAAAACAAAAAAACAAAAAAAAAAAAAAACAAGAACAAACGGGACTTTTCTAAAATTTATGATAGCTATGATAGCAAGAAGTACGAGTATGTTTCTTTCTTGCCTCGCCAAGCTATATGAAACCATGCAACAGTTTTTGAAATTTCGATACCTTTCATATAAGTATTGAAAATTTTTTCAAATGGGCCCAATACTTGAAAATTATGAAAGACCAAAAATTTAAGATTCATGGTTTTTTGACCACACTTTTTTCACTGTCTCACATGAACCCTGTCCTATGATACAAGTTTTATAACCATATTGGGATTTTGGGACAGGTATAAAATAAACGTGGCCCGGGACGTGAACATTGCGTGGGTTTTTCAATAAAGCTTCCACAATAAGTGGTGGGGGGTTAAAACTTGAAAAAATAATTGAGCGTCGAAACAAATGTTGAAAAAAGTTAACAACTTCGTATTCCGAAAATGTCCTGAATATTTGTTACAAGAACAAAAGAAAAAAACCCAAATAAACCAGTGGTTTTTGGACATTTTGCATTTGCCTAAACTGTACTATTTTTTTCCACTCGCGGAACGAACCCGCTGTTTTGTGCAATGAAAAACCTCCTTTTAGTCTTATGCTAAACCTGGCTCTGAAGAAAACGTGACTTGAACAAATATGTTATTGGGCCGATGCTCTTGCAACTGCTTTTTGTAAAGTTGAAACCATTCGACAGCACGTCTTTATTTCCCTAAGAGGTAGGCTTTTACTAGAATTTAAATTGAAAACATTAAAAGTATGTGTTTATTCCAAAATTGAAATGCAAAAATACATATATGCACAACACAATCACACACACACACACATATTAAATATATATTATATATAATATATATAATATATATATATATATATATATATATATATAGTTTATATATATATATAATTATATTATTATATATATATATTATATATATAATATATATATATTATATTATATATTATATTATATTAATATTATATAATATTATATATATATATATACCTAATGTTACCCTTAAAGGAACAATTTTATAAACAGAAAAATTATGTACAGTTTTTAAAATTTTGAATAAAATGAAAGATCACAATGTTTTATCACAGTTTAGGTTGTGGCATTCTACCGTTAAGTATTGAAACTTTTGGACTTATAATCAGGAAACCCAAGCAGAGAATTTGTTTCTGTTTTGTCCAAATAAAACAAAATAAAGATTGAAAAACCTTTTTTAGTCCAATGTCCCCCTTTTACAAACAATTTTAGAGGTAGACATTTTTAAGTGAAAATTTTATGAATGAAAGATTTTTATGAACATGAACGATATTATGAAAATGAAATATAAGTTTTTTCCCACGAAAAAGTAGCTAAATACCTTTTTTTAATGCTTTTATCCTTTTAAAAGAAAGGAATCCCTTTTTTTAATCGTTGAAATATTTTCCTGTAATATTGATATATGTGTACAGTATAATAATTTCATGTGAAAATATTTATACATGTAATATTTTTCAGGGCTGACTTTTTTGGTCCCCCTTTTGGGGCCCGGGTTTTTAAATTTTAAAAAAATTTAATTTTTGTTAATTTTTGGAAACTGTCAAAATACACATGTAAAAATAATAAAAAATTTATTACTTACTTAAATTACCCTTAAATTACAAAATGAAATAAAAAAAATTTCCCCTTAAAAATAACTGTAATTTTCAAAATTTTTTTAAAAAAATAAATGTTTTTACTTGGTAGGTTTTTCCTAAAATTATTGATGAAAAAGTAATAAAGTTTTAATATTTTATTAAAAAATTGGGTTTTTGGGAAACCCTATTTCATAAAACTTCTTTTCCCAAAACATTTTTGCTTTTAAAAAAAAGAGGGAAAGTTTTGTCCAAAAATTTTGGGGCCACCCCAATTAAAGGAAAATTTGGGCATTTTGTTTTAAGTTTCAAAAGGGAAACCCCTAAAAAAAAGTTTTTTTAGAAAAAAATTTTTCATGAAAATTCTAAAAAACACAAATTTCCAAAAGTCGAAAAGAGGCAATAAATTTGAAGTAACAATGCAATTTCCAGAGATTTTCTAACCCTTAGAGTGTGCTTCTAAACAAGTGTGTGAAGTTTAAAGCTGTATGGAAAATTTATAATTGTTTTTTTGAAATACCATGGGGGTTTCATAGAAACTTCCCTTCTACTCCCAAATGTTCGTTTTGTCAAAAGTTTACGGCCTATAAATTTTTGGTCCCCTTATTCCCAATATTAGATGGACGAAGAATGAAAACTACTGGGTGAAAAAACCGATTTTGGAAAACTGCAAGCAAACAACATGCGCCGACCTGATTTTGATTTTAAAACTGGAACCCATTATAAATAAAAGCGTTTGGGTTCATACGAATTGTATTCAATTTTGAGGATTTTATATATCCCCGTTCCCCGGGGAAATCAAGAATGAAAAAAGGAACTACCCAGTGCCCAATGCAATGCAAACAAACTATTTTTTCTTTTTTTTAAACAATTTTTAAAAAGGCTTATATAAGGAAAAAACATTTCCCGTTTTTTTGTAAAAATGAGCACACATAATATTTTTTTTTTTTTAAATAATTTCCCCAAAATGAACTTCCCTCGTTTGAATGTATGGAAGCATGGGGGGCCCCTTTTGACTTCTGATTTAAATGATTTTAAGGTAGTTATATTTTTTGATTAGGAGTTTTATTTTTAAACTAAAGACTTATTACTTCTTGTTGTAAAATTTTAGTTAATTTAAAACCAATTTTAAAGAAGACGTGGTAAAAGCGAAGATGGTTTTTGTGCAAAAATATGAAATTCGTGTTTGGGGTTTTTCTGTTCACTTTTTGAAGATAACGGCTGGTGTGGGGCCCGCTTTCTGCCTTTTTCGTCTCCGAAAGTTGAAAAGCATCATTTTGAAAAATATTTTAAAAAAAGGTTTTTAAAACATGAATTCTTTGGGTTTTGCTACTTAAGCATGGTTTTTGTTTCATGCGTCACTGATCGAATCTTTAAGAAATTAAACCCGAAAGTCGAGGGGGACCCTTTCATCGCGTTGAAAAAATTGTTGGTAATTGGGACGGAAAAGCATTTTAGTGGCAGTCTTCGGTTATCGGCGAATGGCGCCGGGTGAAAAATGAAACATAAAATGGATGTAAACCTAAATGTTGGACACAAAGAAAGGCAAAAAACCCAAAAGGTTTGAAATTAGAAAAGCACCGACTTTTAAAAAACGTTTCTATTTTGCAAAAGGGCAAAAAATATTTGGCATTTTAGTGTTTTGATAAGTTGAAACCATTTGGGTTTTGTATACACGAGCGGTAGATGGTTTTTTGCAGGAATTTCTAGTTAGAAATTTCTGACACTAACAACGATCCAAAACTGATTTTTGGGTAATTTTTTTGGATGCATTTTAAGCGCATTTTAAAAAACACTCGCTACTTCTTGAACAGAAAAAGTGTTTTTTGTCTTCTCAGCAGTTTTTTCGAATAAGCAACCGACCCCTTTGCGGTAGTCGAGCGTTATTGTTGGGAAAAAGCTTTCTAACCGCGCATTGAAAGTGGTGGTCGCTACGTCAAAAGAAAACAGTGGTGGGTTAAATTTTTAAGGATTTTCCGATTCTGGTTGTTTCAATGAACTCACCCGTCATTGTGAAAATTAAAAAATTTTTTTTTTTTGAACCTAATACAAACAACTGGGTGAAATTGCTCAACGTGGAATGTACATGAAATTAGACCTCACACAATTCCGACGCACATTACGGAAAACTGACATTATGTTTTTTTTTTTCCTGAAACGTTGGCCGCTTTTATTATGGTACGGGGGTTGACAAAAAGTGATTGACCCGTTTAAAGAATGTATTTTAGTTAAAAAAGAAAGTTTGACGAATTAGCGAATTGGTTATTGTTAAGCCCGACCTCCAAAAACCGTAGATGCCCATTCAGATTGAATTTTTTCCCGAGTTGAATGATTAATGGCAAATGATGAAAACTGAAGTTTTTTTTAACATAAAATTTTTGTGAGAGAACAAATGATAAAACGTCCCTTATCTCATCATCTCACTACATCATCATGATTATCATGATTATCATTTAAATAGTTTATGCAATGATGATTTATGATGCTTCCTCAGATGAAAGGTACTTTATAATTTAAAAAATTTTGTTTTTGATGATAAGCGAAATGATTTCAAAAGATTAAATTGAAAATTAATAAAAATTGGATGATAAAACGTTTAAAATTAAATATAGAAAAATTTTTTTGC